>NW_027397125.1:7063282-7262388 GCF_003265705.2 Callorhinus ursinus
GCAGCAACTTCTTCCTAGAAACATCGCCAAAGGCAAGGGAAGCAAGGGCAAAATGAACTATTGGGACTTCATCAAGATAAAAACTTTTGCAAAGCAAAAGAAACAGTCCACAAAACCAAAAGACAACCGACAGAATGGGAGAAGATATTTGCAAATGACATATCAGATAAAGGGCTAGTGTCCAAAATCTATAAAGAACTTATCAAACTCAACACCCAAAGAACAAATGATCCAATCAAGAAATGGGCAGAAAACATGAACAGACATTTTTCCAAAGAAGACATCCAAATGGCCAACAGACACGTGAAAAAGTGCTCAACATCGTTCGGCATCAGGGAAATCCAAATCAAAACCTCAATGAGATACCACCTCACACCAGTCAGAACGGCTAAAATTAACAAGTCAGGAAACGACAGATGTTAGCAGGGGTGCGGAGAAAGGGGAACCCTCCTACACTGTTGGTGGGAATGCAAGCTGGTGCAACCACTCTGGAAAACAGTATGGAGGTTCCTCAAACAGTTGAAAATAGAGCTACCATATGGTCCAGCAATTAAACTACTGGGTATTTACCACAAGATACAAATGTAGGGATCCGAAGGGGTACGTGCACCACAATGTTTATAGCAGCAATTCCACAATAGCCAAATTGTGGAAAGAGCCAAGATGTCCAACAACAGATAAATGGATAAAGAAGATGTGGTATATATACACGATGGAATATTATGCAGCCATCAAAAGGAATGAGATCTTGCCATCTGCAATGACGTGGATGGAACTGGAGGGTGTTATGCTGAGTGAAATAAGTCAATCAGAGAAAGACATGTATCATATGACCTCACTGATATGAGGAATTCTTAATCTCAGGAAACAAACTGAGGGTTGCTGGAGTGGTGGGGCTGTGGGAGGGATGGGGTGGCTGGGTGACAGACACTGGGGAGGGTATGTGCTATGGTGAGCGCTGTGAATTTTGTAAGACTGTTGAATCACAGATCTGTACCTCTGAAACAAATAATGCAATATATGTTAAGAAAAAAAAAAAGAAGAAGATAGCAGGAGAGGAAGAATGAAGGGGAGTAAATCGGAGGGGGAGATGAACCATGAGAGACAATGACTCTGAAAATCAAACTGAGGGTTCTAGAGGGGAGGAGGGTGGGGGAATGGGTTAGCCTGGTGATGGGTATTAAAGAGGGCACATTCTGCATGGAGCACTGGGTGTTATGCACAAACAATGAATCATGGAACACTACATCAAAAACTAATGATGTAATGTATGGTGATTAACATACAATAAAAAATTTAAAAAATAAAAAATAAAATTAAAAAAATACCTCAATGAGATGCCACCTCACACCAGTCAGAATGGCTAAAATTAACAAGTCAGGAAACAACAGATGTTGGTGGGAATGCAGAGAAAGGGGAACCCTCCTACACTGTTGGTGGGAATGCAAGCTGCTGCAGCCACTCTGGAAAACAGTATGGAGGTTCCTCAAAACTTTGAAAATAGAGCTACCCTACGACCCAGCAATCGCACTACTGGGTATTTACCCCAAAGATACAAATGTAGGGATGCAAAGAGGTATGTGCACCCTGATGTTTATAGCAGCAATGTCCACAACAGTCAAACTGTGGCAAGAGCCAAGATGTCCATCGACAGATGAATGGATAAAGAAGAGGTGTATAGATATACAATGGAATATTATGCAGCCATCTAAAGGAATGAGATCTTGCCATTTGCAACGATGTGTGTGGAACTGGAGGGTATTATGCTGAGCAAAATAAGTCAATCAGAGAAGACATGTATCATATGATCTCACTGATATGAGGAATTCTTAATCTCAGGAAACAAACTGAGGGTTGCTGGAATGGTGGGGGGTGGGAGGGAGGGGGAGGCTGGGTGATATGGGGAGGGTATGTGCTATGGTGAGCACTGTGAATTGTGTAAGACTGTTGAATCACAGACCTGTACCTCTGAAAAAAATAACACATTATATGTTAAAAAAGAAGAAGAAGAAGATAGCAGGAAGGGAAAAATGAAGGGGGGGAAATTGGAGGGGGAGACTAACCATGAGAGACTATGGACTCTGAGAAACAAACTGAGAGTTCTAGAGGGGGGTGGGGTGAAGGGATGGGTTATACTGGTGATTGGTATTAAGGAGGTCACATATTGAACGGAGCACTGGGTGTTTTACGCAAACAATGAATCATGGAACACTATATCAAAAACTAATGATGTAATGTATGGTGATTAATATAACATAATAAAATAAATAAATAAATAAATAAGTAAACAAACAAACAAAAAGAAAATATTCTCCCAATAGGAATAAAATAAGGATATCCGTTATTACCACTTCTATTCAAAATGGCACTGGAGTTTCTAGCCAGATAATTTGATAAGGAAAAGAAATAAAAGGCATCCAGAATGGAAACAGAAAGTAAAACTACCTATATTGCAAATGGCATGATTTTGTATATAGAGGGTCCTAAGGAACCAGGTGATTACGCTGGACTCACTTCAACAGTCCAGGTTAAATTTATTTTACGGTCAACTGATTAGCAACCACAGTACATATATAAAGTCCTTTCACAAAAGTACCTAGAATTGTTTTGATTGAATAACCAGGGGGTTGGATACTTGGTGGGTACATTTTCATAATTCTGCCTACCACAATTAGGTAAGCATTAGTTTGCTTCTCTTGTTCCACTTTATACATTTTAAGGTGTTGACCAGTCTATGAAGCTTAAACTAGTTGAGTCCTTGTAATTCTTCCAAGACTAATTCAGTTGTAGCACACACTAAATCAATGTATCTACTCATCAGGTTGCCAGACTTCATTTGCAAAGCAATGAAATCCACTGGGTCCTTTCCAACTATTTAATTGGTAAAATTCCCTGCCCAAATTCATTTGAGAGAATCTCAGTCTACCGGCTATTTGGCCATGGTTCCAAAGATATATTCTTAAACAAAACAAACAAACAAAAAAGATATATTCTTTGAAATTTGTATTATATTTATTTTAATACACTATTATTTGATTTTATGTATTTCTGTTGAGTATGGATTTTTTTTCACTTGTAGCTGAATTAATTTGAAGAATATATACCCATACAAATTTCACAAATAAGCCATCTGCCTGTAAAGAATAAAATTCCTGACAAAAGAAAAACAAATGACATATATGAAAAATTTCTGTATTTCTACAGAAAAATTATAGAATGTATTAATATTTAGCTCAAATCCGTGGAATAATAAATTTCTGTATTTCTACAGAGAAATTATAGAATGTATTATTATTTAGCTCAAATCCATGGAACAATAATATTTACTCTAAAATATTTGACAGCTTGACTTCTATTATATGGAAAAATTTCGTTGATGTCATATCAGTTAAGTCAAATAATCATCTAAGTTGTCAACTATGATTCCCTGACTGATGTATTACTCTGAATTTAAAATAAAAGAAATGGGAAAATCAACAGATATTGTATTATCTAATAAGAAATAGGCATCAATTCTGTTCAGGAATTATGAAAACTTCATGTATCTCACTAATTTAAAATGCACACAACATGCAGGCACACATCAAGGACCTTGATATCATTATCTTGACAATCACAGAAGCTCTCTGCAAAATACTACTTGAGGCAGAATGAATCATTAAGTACCAAATATGTATGCCTTTGAAATTTTTTGTACACCTCAGCCACTGCCATACATGCATCAACACCTCTCACTTCTGCCTGGTTGGACAGCAGCAGAAATAGGATTGTCAAGTGCGAAGAAGTTGGATAGAGGAGGGAAAAGAGAGAAGGCAAGGGTCCTGATGAGCAAAATCTGTAACCTTTGGGTGACATAACTCTTCACATTCCCAGATACACATTTGGCTTAATCTTCATTTCCAAAGACAGCATCCTCAGAGCAGACTGCTATATCACTGCCTGAACACACCAAGTATCTCTACATGGCCCTGATGTGGTTCTTTCAATCTCAAATATCATGTCTCTCACTTCCCTGTCCATTGAAATACCACTCATCTTTCAAGTCCTTTCTCAAGTCTTGTCTTAAAGTGATGACATCAGTTTCCATTTGGAGTGGGCTTCTTTCTGGTGTCAGAATTTGCCTATATCCACAGAGCAGTATGCTCAGACTAACATCACAGCACTTTTAAATTATAATTCATTGTGTTATTGTCAAGGGTGTTTTTCAAAGAGATCATATCATATATGCAGCATATATCGTAACAGTCTTTATAATATTCATCGCATGTATCATGATGCCTTACACACACTGGGGTTAATAAAAGCTTTTGAATTGAAATTCACAATTGTCACCAACATATATAAATACATACACTTAAATATATAAAAGAAATTTTTCCATAAGATACCTCAGAATAAACCTAATCAAAGAGGTAAAGGATCTATACTCTAGGAACTACAGAACACTCATGAAAGAAATTGAAGAAGACATAAAAAGATGGAAAAACATTCCACGCTCATGGATCAGAAGAATAAGCATTGTTAAAATGTCTATGCTACGCAAAGCAATCTATACCTTCAATGCCATCCCAATCAAAATTCCAAAGACATTTTTCAGAGGGCTGGAACAAGCAATCCTAAAATTTGTATGGAATCAGAAAAGACCCCGAATCACCAAGGAAATGTTGAAAAAGAAAAACAAAGCGGGGGGCATCATGTTGCCTGATTTCAAGCTATATTACAAAGCTGTGATCACCAAGACAGCCTGGTACTGGCACAAAAACAGACATATGGACCAAAGGAACAGAATAGAGAGCCCAGATATGGACCCTCAACTTTTCGACTTGAGGGTCAAATAATCTTCGACAAAGCTGGAAAAAATACGCAATGGAAAAAAGACAATCTCGTCAATAAATGGTGCTGGGAAAATTGGACAGCTATATACAGAAGAATGAAACTCAACCATTCTTTAACACCATACACAAAGATAACCTCAAAAAGGATGAGAGACCTCAATGTGAGACAGGAATCCATCAAAATCCTAGAGAAGAACATAGGCAGTAACCTCTTTGACATCAGCCACAGCAACTTCTTTCAAGATACATCTCCAAAGGCTAGTGAAACAAAAGCAAAAATGAACTTTTGGGACTTCATCAAGATAAAAAGCTTCTGCACAGCAAAGGAAACAGTCAACAAAACAAAGAGGCAACCCACAAAATGGGAGAAGATATTTGCAAATGACACTACAGACAAAGCACTGATTTCCAAAATCTATAAAGAATTTCTCAAACTCAACACCCAAAAAACAAATAATCAAGTCAAAAAATGGGCAAAAGACATGAACACTTCTCCAAAGAAGACATACAAATGGTTAACAGACATATGAAAAAATATTCATCATCATTAGCCATCAGGGAAATTCAAATCAAAATCACATTGAGATACCACCTTACACCAGTTAGAATGGCAAAAATTGACAAGGCAAGAAACAACAAATGTTGGAGAGGTTGTGGAGAAAGGGTAACCCTCTTACACTGTTGGTGGGAATGCAAGTTGGTGCAGCCACTTTGGAAAACAGTGTGGAGGTTCCTCAAAAATTAAAAATAGAGCTACCTTATGACCCAGCAATTACACTACTGGGTATTCACCCCAAAGACACAAATGTAGTGAAAATAAGGGCTATATGCACCCCAATGTTCATAGCAGCAATGTCCACAATAGCCAAACTGTGGAAAGAGCCGAGATGCCCTTCAACAGATGAATGGATAAAGAAGATGAGGTCCATATATACAATGGAATATTACTCCACCATCAGAAAGGATGAATACCCAACTTTTACACCAACATGGATGGGACTGGAGGAGATTATGCTAAGTGAAAGAGAAAGTCAATTATCATATGGTTTCACTTATTTGTGGAACATAAGGAATAGCAGGGAGGACATTAGGAGAAGGAAGGGTAAAATGAAGGGGGGGAATCAGAGGGAGAGATGATCCATGAGAGACTACGGACTCCGAGAAACAGACTGAGGGTTTTAGAGGGGAGGGGGGTGGGGGGATAGGTTAGCCCAGTGATGGGTATTAAGGAGGCACATATTGCATGGAGCACTGGGTGTTATATAAAAACAATGAATCGTGGATCACTACATCAAAAACTAATGATGTACCGTATGGTGACTAACATAATAAAATAAAATTAAAAAAAATAAAAGAACAAAGAAAATTTTCACATTTAATTATTTTTTTACTTTTAAAATAGTGTTACTACAATATTGAAAATGGCACAAGTGGAACAATATGGTGAATTTCATTTCACGAATACAAATCTTGTTTGTATTTTTATTGTAAGGTACAGGCTGACCTACTATTATAAAACCTCCTCCTTCCCTGAAAATTCAGATGAATGTTGAAATAACAGCATAATAAAGCTGATTCTTACACAAAATCAGAGTATACATCAAGGTATACCTGACCTATGTTTGCTACAAAAGTGACCACTAACCACTAAAATCAAGATAACTTATCTGTTAGTTCTTGGAGGAGGAATTTGGTCCTTTACTCACATATCTCCAACAGTGCATATTGTTAGAAGCAAAAATGCTCAATTAATGTTTATTGAGCAGACTTGAGACTGAAAACTATGGCTCATAGACAAATCCCACCTGCCACATGATTTTGTATGGCCTGAGAGCTAAGGGTTTTTACATGTGTAAATGGTTGAAAAAGTTCAAAAGAATAATATTTGCTGACATGTGGAAATTATATGAATTATAAATTCCAGAGTCCATCAATAAAAAAATAGTTTTATTGTAACAGTCATGCTCAATCTTTATGTATTGTCTATGGCTACTTCCACAGCATAATGGCAGGGTTGAGTAGTAGGGACATAAACTATACGATCTAAAAAGCCAAAACTATTTACTCTCTGGTCCTTGAAGGAAAAAATATGCAGATTACTGGAACAGAAAAGGTATAAGGTTTATGTCTCCATCACTAGATGGTGAGTTCTCTGGGGACAAGAACTTTGTTCTTCACTCTTATATTTGCAGATCCTAGGATAATATGTGGAGCAAAGTAAATGCTCAATAAGAATTTTTTGAAATAATAAATATATAAAAGAATAAATGAACATTAATTTTTCACTGATATCAAAATAAACAGATATTAAGACTATAAAGCCTGCAAAAACTTGATCTAGACAGTGAAAGATTTTTTTTCCAGTTTTTGTCTTTTGTTGTTTCTTATTAGTAAAATAATACAACTCAATGTCTAAATCATGCACCTGCCAAGTATTTGGAAATGCATTCCTAGTGCCCATCACGAAGGGCAGCATGGAGCAGTTTACAGCATGCTGATATGAGAATGTCCAGTGATAAATATAATACTTATACAAAAAAATCCCTAGAAGTTAAGACCTCAGGATACTTTAAAGATAAACGAAATAGGCATATTTTTATGGGAACAGAAACTGGGAGAAAGGGATCAGGACACGTTAGATTCCTTCAGACTTTGGCCTGAGGTTAGGCTGTGGTTGTAGCTGGTGTGTGTGACTAAAATTCTGATAGAAAAGCTGCTGTCTCCTTGGCTGGAAGGATCAAAGAAAGGAAGCTAGGCCAGCCAGATCCACCATAAATAAAGGGAAGGATTCTAGAAAGAAGAGAGCCAGAAGAAGAGGTGGCTTATATTTTGTGAATAAACTACTCAAATCCCGGGCTAAAATTAAAACATGCATGTGTAGGCAGGGGGCACATCTAGTAAAGGTAAAAAGAACTGAATTGATATTTGAACTTCTGACCACAACAAACAAAACAGAGGTTTCAATTTGAGTCTAAGGAAGTTAACCATCCACTTAGACAAAACAAATTATAAACATCTTAGAAAAAGCCCTGGCAGTTCTCATAAAACTGAATATTCATTGACACAGCATCTCACTTCTAGATATTTACCCAAGAGAATTAAAAACATCAGGACACAAAGACTTATCTTTGTATGAATGTTTACAGCATGACATTCCATAACAGGAAAAAAAATAGAGGTGCCCATCAATAGGAGAATGGATGGATAATCTCATACAATTGCACACTATTCAGTAATAAAAAGGAAAGAACTCGTGATACATGCTACAACATGGATGAATCTGAAGCATTATGCTAAGTGAACAAAGCCTTGCACAAAGTGTATACAATGTATGGGTTCATGTACATGAAGTTCTTGAACAGGAAAGACAAATCCATGAGGAAAGAAATTAAAATGGTCATTGTCTTGGTCTTGGGAGTAGGGTAGGAGCAAGGATTGGTTAGGAAGTTATATGAGTGAACTTTCTGGCTTGACAATAATGTTCTACATTTTGTTAAGTGTTCAGGTTGCACAGGTGAATGCATTTGTCAAAACTTATCAAATAGTACACTTACGATTGGTGTTTTCATGTAATTGTAAGTTTTACCTCAAAATTTAAAAAAATAATTGTGATGAATATTGAATTCTAACACAGGCAAACGCACTTTTTCTTAAAAGGCCAAATAGTTTAGGCTTGGTGGACCATATGGTTTCTGTCACAGTGACGCAACTCCAAGGCTGTAGCACAAAAGCAGACATGGGTACTTTGTGAATGAGTGGGTGGGGCTGTGTTGCAAAAAAACTTTATTTACAAAAACAGGAAAATGATCACAGGCCATGGTTTGTTGATCTCTGCGTCTAGATGATACCATGCTAATGTACTTGGGGTAAAGTGATTCCTGCAATTTCCTTGGAATGCATTGAAAATATAATGGATTAATAGATGGGGAAAGGGATCAGTAGATGGATAGATATTTCATAAAACAAATACAGTAATTCTGGTTATAAAACTTAAGTGGTAGGTATATGGCTATTCAGAGTAAAAAATTTTTGAAGCTTTCCATATGATTGAAAAAAATTGTAATGGACTGGGGGGGAGAACTATACAAATAAAAAATAAGTGGGCACACAGACCCTGCTTATAGCTTACTAGACAAAACAGAGTTAATATGGCCATGAATTAAGAAACATAGTGTAAATGAGGGGTGCCTGGGTGGCTCAGTTGGTTAAGCATCTGCCTTTGGCTCAGGTCATGATCGAAGGGTCCTGGGATCGAGCCCCCATGGGACTCCCTGCTCTGCGGGAAGCCTGCTTCCCCCTCTCCCTCTATTCTCCCCCCAAACACCTACTCATGCTCTCTCTCTCCCTGCAGTCTCTCTCTCTCAAATAAATAAGTAAAATCTTTTAAAAAAAGAAACAGTGTAAATGAAATGTTAAAGCTATTATGTGCTACCCAGCAATCCCATACAACCAAAGAAATGCCCCAGCAATGGGTCATTGCAGGTGTGGCCATTGAGAATAGCAAAGGGCCTTCAGTCCTAGGCTAAGATCATCACACTTTCTAGAATAAAATTAAACATTAGATGATGTTTAATAGTTTGTGTGTGTGTCATAATATAATATGTGGATTTTAGATCTAATTTAATAATTGGTCAAAATAACATGAGTTCTAATATTTCCATTTAAACCTGATTTTAAATACCCAAACAAGAAAAATAATCTGCAATATAGAGGGAAATGTTAACTTTTCAAATAAATTATTATTTCTTAAAGATTTTTTACTTATTTGGCAGAGAGAGAGAAAGTGAGAAGGAGAACAAGCAGGGGGAGCAGCAGAGGGAGAGGGAGAAGCAGGCTCTCAGCTGAGCAGGGAGCTTGATGCGGGGCTCAATCCCAGGACCCTGGGATCATGACCTGAGCCAAAGGCAGACGCTTAACCAACTGAGCCACCCAGGTGCCTCAATTATTTTTTATCTCTGATAACCTATACATTTTACATTTATAGTGAATTATACATTTTAAAATCCTCATGTATCTCCTTTAATATCCCCTGAACTCTAGAATTATTTAAAACTTGATATTCTGATGAGTTACAAGAAAAACTCATATTCCATTATTTTTTAAAATATAAAGTTTTACCATTGTTGCAAAGATGTAATTGAATTTTTGTAATGATACCTTTTCATCTAAATGCAATGCTATATACTTTTTAAAAATCAATATTATATTTTAATCACTCTGCTCCAAGCTTTAGTACACCAAATATTGACACAGTGATGTTTTTAATGTTCTAATAGATTTTCAAACTTAGCTCTGGAAACTTCTCAAAGCATTGATTACATGATGGAAAATATTATGTTGGAGCACTAGCAAATTATTTCAAGAGTAAGTTAATCAAAATTTTATTAATACTCATGAAATAAGGATTTTTGAATGGAGACAAGATTCCAACAAGATGATTTTTCTATAAACATTTTCGTACAGCTAATATCTAAAGGCAGAACATTGGCCTATTTAAAATTATATCTAGGGAAATACTCATATTTTAACATTTAATTGTAGGTATAAGAGATGCATCTCTATTATTAAAATCACCAGCCTTCAATAATTATGCCAGGCAATATTTTGCCCCCTTCTCCCTATGAGGCTTGTCTTATTCCCACTTTACAGATGAGGAAACTGAGACCATACAGATAGCAGGTTGAGAACCAGGGTTCAAGCCCATCTAGTTTGACTCCAGAGATCTGAATTCAAACCAAGTGATGAAGCTACAATGGTATCGGCCTATAAAACATCTCAAATTTGATGTCATTGCCCCCATTTTATTTCTTGACTGGCTATCAAAAAAATCAGCATGACAAAATGAGAGAAAAGTAGGAAGAAAGAAAAGAAAGAGGGAAGAGAAGGAGGAGGGAGGAAAGAGAGAAGCAGGAAGCACAATGACAAGGATTCTGGTTGTCTAACTCGAAGATGAGGAGGCACACAAAAGGAATAGGAAAAGAGCCACATGCAACAAAAGGAAAAAATTTCAGGTATTCTGCCCAAGAAGAAGCCTAAAATAAGTAAATGCATGCTTTAAGTAAAAGATAGAAGCAATGGGGAGGTTCTAACAGAGAGATATATATAGAATCAAAAACTTTGCAAGGTATTATAATGACTAAAAGACGGGAACCAGATTCAATATCATCACCATCTGACATAACTGAACACATCATAAAAATTGTCTGTATTGCAGCAAGTTGTTGGTGCTGTTTGAAAAGCTGATCCCTTGTTTGTGATAAAGTTGGTTTATTCCTAACAATTGTCAAAGATTGCTTTTGAAAAGATTTTTAATAGTGGATCACTACATCAAAAACTAATGATTTATTGTATGGTGACTAACATAACATAGTAAAATAAAATTTAAAAAATACATAAATAAATAAAAAGTATTTTTACCATCAAAGCCAAGCAAATTAACAAACTCCAGTTCACTTACCTAGAAGCTGGAGTTAGGAACCCCAAAATTATCCAGAAATGTACTAAATATCAACTTTTCTTGAATGTCAGATGTTTTATGGCAAGTTATACCCACAATATCTCATTTAGCTCTTACATCAACTACCTATGAATTAAGTATTATTATTCCCCCTCTCAGAGTAGAGAAACTGTGGCTTAAAAAAAGTAAATTGCTCAAGATCACACAGCTAGTAAGTGATGGAGCCAGGATTCTAATCCACATCCGTAGGTTTTATGCAAACATTTCCAAAGAATTAACACCTGATAACTAAACATTGACTTGCTTTAAATGATCTCTGGGGAAAATACTCGCATTTACAATTAGGTTGTATTTATTTGAGAGAAACATCACTTTTTCTTTTTTAGGTATTTGATAAAGTTTTATTTTAATACCATTAAAAAATATTTTTAAATCGGGGGAGGAGCAAGATGGCAGAGGAGTAGGAGACCTGGATTTCGTCTGGTCTCAGGAATTCAGCTGAATAGGGATCAAACCATTCTGAACACCTACGAACTCAACAGGAGATCGAAGATAAGAAGAGTAACAACTCTCTGAACAGAAAAGCGACCACTTTCTGGAAGGTAGGACGTGCGGAGAAGTGAATCCGAGGCGATAGTCGGGAGGATAGACGGCGGCGGAGGGGGTCTCCATCGGCCGCTTCTGGCAAGTGCTAGAGCCGCGGAGCACAAAATCGGAACTTTGAGAAGTCGGCTCCGCTGAGGGACGTCGCTCCAGTGGCTCAGCGGGGGGTGGAACCCTCGCGGGACAGTGTGGTCTCAGGACCCTCGGGGTCACAGAAAGACCAGGGGTGCCTGAGTGCAGCAGAGCTCCCAGGGATCGGAGCGGGGAAGCCGGCTGCAGAGACGGAGCTGAGGCGCGGGCTCTCAGCTCGGGGTGGCCATAAACTGGGATCCGCGGCCCAGTCGGGCTACTGCTCCTCCAGCAGGGACCCAACAAGCAGCAGAGCCGGGAAGACTCCCCTTCCTCCCCCGGGGAGGAGCAGCACGAAAGTGCACCGCAGGGATCTGCTGGGTTTGGAGACTCCACAGGGGGTCGGGTGCCCTAAATAGAAACGCTCGGTCATAGGCCGGGTGAGCACGGAGTGCGGCCGGAGACCCGGGAGACGGGAGTGACTGCTTTTCTCTGGGGGCGCACTAAGGAGCGGGGCCCCGAGTTCTCAGCTCTTCCGGGCGGAGATTGGGAGGCCACCATTTTCACTCTCGTCCTCCAAAGCTGTATAGAAAGCTTGCAGGGAACAAAAGCTCCCGAGAGCAAACCCCAGCCCATGACAGCCTGGACCCGGCAAGGGCGGGGCAATTCCACCTCCAGCAAAGACATTTGGGAACCACGGCAACAGGTCCCTCCCCAGAAAATCAGCACGAACAGCCAGCAAGCCAAGACCAAGTTTACTGATCAATGAGAACGGGAGAACTCCAGCGCTAGGGAAACACTGCACATAGAATTCATGGCTTTTTTCCCATGATTCTTTAGTCTTTCAAAGTTAATTTTTTTAACTTTCTTTTTCTTTTTTTTTTTCTTTTTCCCTTTTTCAACCAACATCTTATCAATCCCTTTTTTAAAAAATCTTTTTTATTTTTCATTTTTAGAGTCATATTCTATCCCTTCATAGTAGTTAACCTTATTTTTGGTATATATATATATATATGGTTCACTCTTTAAAATTTTGGGATACAGTTTCTTCTAACAGATCAAAATATACCCTAAATCTCCAGTGTATGGCTTTGTTCTAGTCTCCTCCCTGATCACATTCTCTCCCCCCCTTTTTTTAATCCTCTTCTTTCTTTTTTCAACCAACTTCTCATCAATTCCTTTTATAAAATCTTTTATACTTTTGATCTTTACAGTCATATTCCATCCCTTCATCGTATTTACCTTTATTTTTGTACATATATAAGTTGTTTTTTTTTTTTAAATTTTGGGAGGCACTTTCTTCTAACAGACCAAAATACACGCAAAATCTGGTGTGTGGCACTGATTTTTGCACCAGCCAGATCATATTTGATCATATTCTGGTTTTTTGTTTGTTTTTTTGTTTGTTTTTATCTTTTCTTTTTCTTTCTTGCCCTTTCTTTCCCCCTGGTTTCAGGTCTCTTCTGATTTGTTTAGTGTATATTTTTCTGGGGTCGTTGTTACCCTATTAGCATTTTGTTCTCTCATTCATCTATTCTCCTCTGGACAAAATGACAAGACGGAAAAAATCACCTCAACAAAAAGAACAAGAGACAGTACCGACTGCCAGGGACCTAATCAATGTGGACATTAGTAAGATGTCGGAACTAGAGTTCATAATGATGATTTTAAAGATACTAGCTGGGCTTGAAAAAAGCATGGAAGTTATTAGAGAAACCCTTTCTGGAGAAATAAAAGAACTAAAATCTAACCAAGTTGAAATCAAAAAGGCTATTAATGAGGTGTAATCAAAAATGGAAGCTCTAACTGCCAGGATAAATGAGGCAGAAGAGAGAATTGGTGATAAAGAAGACCAAATGATGGAAAATAAAGAAGCTGAGAAAAAGAGAGATAAACAACTACAAGATCATGAGGGCAGAATTCGAGAGATAAGTGATACTATAAGATGAAACAATATCAGAATAATTGGGATCCCAGAAAGAAGAAGAAAGAGAGAGAGGGGCAGAAGGTATATTGGAGCAAATTATAGCAGAAAACTTCCCTAATTTGGAGAAGGAAAAAGGCATCAAAATCCAGGAGGCACAGAGAACCCCTCTCAAAATCAATAAAAATAGGTCAACACCCCACATCTAATAGTAAAACTTATGAGTCTCAGAGACAAAGAGAAATCCTGAAAGCAGCTCAGGAGAAGAGATCTGTAACCTACAAGAGTCGAAACATTGGATTAATAACAGACCTATCCACTGAGACCTGGCAGGCCAGAAAGGACTGGCATGATATCTTCAGAGCGCTGAATGAGAAAAATATGCAGCCAAGAATACTATATCCAGCTAGGATGTCATTGAAAATAGGAGAGATGAAAAGCTTCCAGGACAAACAAAAACTAAAGGAATTTGCAAACACGAAACCAGCCCTCCAAGAAATATTGAAAGGGGTCCTCTAAGCAAAGAGAGAGCCTAAAAGCAGCATAGACCAGAAAGGAACACAGACAATATACAGTAACTGTAACCTTACAGGCAATACAATGGCACGAAATTCATATCTTTCAATAGTTACCCTGAATGTAAATGGTCTAAATGACCCAATCAAAAGATACAGGCTATCAGATTGGATAAAATAACAAGATCCCATCAATATGCTGCCTGCAAGAGACTCATTTTAGACCCAAAGACACCCCCAGATTGAAAATGAGGGGGTGGAAAACCATTTACCATGCTAATGGACACCAAAAGAAAGCTGGGGTGGCAATCCTTCTATCAGACAAATTAGATTTTAAACCAAAGACTGTAATAAAAGATGAGGAAGGATAATATATCCTACTTAAAGGGTCTATCCAACAAAAAGATCTAACAATTGTAAATATCTATGTGCCTAACATGGGAGCAGCCAATTATATAAGCCAATTAATAACAAAAGCAAAGAAACACATTGACAGCAATACAATAATAGTGGGGGACTTTACCACCCCCCTGACTGAAATGGACAGATCATCTAAGCAAAAGATCAACAAGGAAATAAAGACTTTAAATGACACACTGGAACAAATGGACTTCACAGATATATTCAGAACATTCCATCCCAAAGCCACGGAATACACATTCTTCTCTGGTGCCCATGGAACATTCTCCAGAATTGATCACATCCTAAGTCACAAATCAGGTCTCAACTGGTACCAAAAGATTGGGATCATCCCTGCATATTTTCAGACCACAATGCTTTGAAACTAGAACTCAATCACAAGAGGAAAGTCAGAAAGAACTCAAATACATGGAGGCTGAAGAGCATCCTACTAAAGAATGAAAGGGTCAACCAGGAAATTAAAGAAGAATTTAAAAAATTCATGGAAACCAATGAAAATGAAAACACAACTGTTCAAAATCTTTGGGATACAGCAAAGGCAGTCCTAAGAGGAAAGTATATAGCAATACAAATCTTTCTCAAAAAACAAGAAAGGTCTCAAGTACACAACCTAACCCTACACCTAAGGGAGCTGGAGAAAGAACAGCAAATAAAGCCTAAATCCATCAGGAGAAGAGAAATGAAAATGATCAGAGCAGAAATCAATGAAATAGAAACCAAAAGAACAGTAGAACAGATCAACGACTCTAGGAGCTGTTCTTTGAAAGAATTAACATAATTGATAAACCCTGGGCAGACTTATCAAAAAGAAAAGAGAAATGACCCAAATCAATAAAATCATGAATGAAAGAGGAGCGATCACAACCAACATCAAAGAAATACAAACAATTATAAGAACATATTATGAGCAACTCTATGCCAGCAAATTAGATAACCTGGAAGAAATGGATGCTTTCCTAGAGATGTATCAACTACCAAACCTGAACCGGGAAGAAATAGAAAACCTGAACAGACCTATAACCACTAAGGAAATTGAAGCAGTCATCAAAAATCTCCCCACAAACAAAAGCCCAGGGCCAGATGGCTTCCCAGGGGAATTCTACCAAACATTTAAAGAAGAATTAATACCTATTCTTCTGAAACTGTTCAAAAAAATAGAAATGGAAGGAAAACTTCCAAACTCATTTTATGAGGCCACCATTACCTTGATCCCAAAACCAGACAAAGACCCCATCAAAAAGGAATTACAGACCAATATCCTTGATGAACATGGATGCAAAAATTCTCACCAAAATACTAGCCAATAGGATCCAACAGTACATAAAAGGATTATTCACCACAACCAAGTGGAATTTATCCCTGGACTGCAAGGTTGGTTCAACATCCACAAATCAATCAATGTGATACAATAATTAATAAAAGAAAGAACAAGAACCATATGATCCTCTCAATAGATGCAGAAAAAGCATTTGAGAAAGTACAGCATCCTTTCTTGATCAAAAGTCTTCAGAGTATAGGGATAGAGGGTACATGCCTAAATATCATAAAAGCCAGCTATAAAAAACCCACAGTGAATATGATTCTCAATGGGGAAAAACTGAGAGCTTTCCCCTTAAAGTCAGGAACACAGCAGGGATGTCCACTATCACCACTGCTATTCAACATAGTATTAGAAGTCTGAGCCACAAAATTAACAAATCAGGAAATGACAGATGTTGGTGGGGATGCGGAGAAACGGGAATCCTCCTGCACTGTTGGTAGGAACGCAAGCTGTTGCAACCACTCTGGAAAACAGTATGGAGGTTCCTCAAACAGCTGAAAATAGAGCTACTCTACAATCCAGCAATTGCACTACTGGGTATTTACCCCAAAGATACAAATGTAGTGAGCTGAAGGGGTATGTGCACCCAATGTTTATAGCAGCAATGTCCACAACGGCCAAACTGTGGAAAGAGCCAAGAGGTCCATCGACAGATGAATGGATAAAGAAGAGGTGGTCTATATATATATATAATGGAATATTGTGCATACATCAAAAAGAGTGAAATCTTGCCATTTGAAATGACGCGGATGGAACTGGAGGGTATTATACTGAGCAAAATAAGTCAATCAGAGAAAGACATGTATCATATGACCTCACCGATATGAGGAACTCTTAATCTCAGGCAACAAACTGAGGGTTGCTGGAGAGATGGGGGGTGGGAGGGATGTGGTGGCTGGGTGATAGACATTGGGGATGGTATGTGCTATGGTGAGCACTGAATTGTGCAAGACTGTTGAATCACAGATCTGTACCTCTGAAGTAAATAATACATTATATGTTAAAGAAAAAAAAAAGAAGAAGGTAGCAGCAGGGGACGAATGAAGGGGGGGATTCAGAGGGGGAGTCAAACCATGGGAGACGATGGACTCTGAGAAAGAAACTGAGGGTTCTAGAGGGGAGGAGGGTGGGATGGGGTGGCCTGGTGATGGGTATTAAAGAGGGCACATTCTGCATGGAGCACTGGGTGTTATATGCAAACAATGAATCATGGAACACTACATCAAAAACTAATGATGTAATGTATGGCGATTAACATAACATAATAAAAAAAATATTAAAATTAGGAAAAAAAAGTCCTAGCCACAGAAATCAGACAACCAAATGAATTAAAAGGTATGCAAATCAGCAAAGAAGAAGTCAAACTCTCTCTTTGCAGATGATATGATACTTTATGTGGAAAACCCAAAAGCCTCCACCCCAAAACTGCTAGAACTCATACAGGAATTCAGTAAAGTGGCAGGATATAAAATCAACGCACAGTAGTCAGCGGCATTCCTATAAACCAACCTCAAGACAGAAGACAGAGAAATTAAGGAGCTGATCCCATTTACACTGGCACTCAAAACCATAAGATACCTAGGAATAAATCTAACCAAAGAGGCAAAGAATCTGTACTCAGGAAACTATAAAATACTCATGAAAGAAATTGAGGAAGACACAAGGAAATGGAAAAATGTTCCATGCTCAGGGATTGGAAGAACAAATATTGTGAAGATGTCAATGCTACCTAGAGCAATCTACACATTCAATGCAATCCCCATCAAAATACCATCCACTTTTTTCAAAGAATTGGAACAAATAATCCTAAAATTTGTATGGAACCAGAAAAGACCCTGAAGAGCCAGAGGAATGTTGAAAAAGAAAAGCAAAGCTGGTGGCATCACAATTCCAGACTTCAAGCTCTATTGCAAAGCTGTCATCGTCAAGACAGTATGGTACTGGCACAAAAACAGACACATAGATCAACAGAACAGAATAGAGAGCCCAGAAATGGACCCTCAACTCTGTGGTCAACTAATCTTTGACAGAGCAGGAAAAAATGTCCAACAGAAAAAAGTCTCTTCACCAAATGGTGTTGGGAAAATTGGACAGCCACATGCAGAAGAATGAAACTGGACTACTTCCTTACACCACACACAAAAATAGACTCCAAATGGTTGAAAGACCTCAATGTGAGACAGGAGTCCATCAAAATCCTAAAGGAGAACACAAGCAGCAACCTCTTTGACCTCAGCCGCAGCAACTTCTTCCTAGAAATATCGCCAAAGGCAACAGAAGCAAGGGCAAAAATGAACTATTGGAACTTCATCAAGATAAAAAGCTTTTGCAGGGCAAAAGAAACAGTCAACAAAACTAAAAGGCAACCGACAGAATGGGAGAAGATATTTGCAAATGACATATCAGATAAAGGGCTAGTATCCATAATCTATAAAGAATTTATCAAACTCAACACCCAAAGAACAAATAATCCAATCAAGAAATGGGCAGGAGACATGAACAGAGATTTTTCCAAAGAAGAATCCAAATGGCCAACAGACACATGAAAAAGTGTTCAACATTGCTCGGCATCAGGGAAATCCAAATCAAAACCTCAATGAGATGCCACCTCACACCAGTCAGAAGGGATAAAGTTAACAAGTCAGGAAACGACAGATGTTGGCGGGCATGCGGAGAAAGGGGAACCCTCCTACACTGGTGGTGGGAATGCATGCTGGTGCAGCCACTTTGGAAAACAGTATCAAGGCTCCTCAAAAAGTTGAAGATATAGCTACCCTATGACCCAGCAATTGCACTACTGGGTATTTACCCCAAAGATACAAATGTAGGGGTCCGAAGGTGTTCATGCACCCCAATGTTTATAGCAGCAATGTCCACAATAGCCAAACTGTGGAAAGAGCCAAGATGTCCATCGACAGATGAATGGATAAAGAAGAGGTGGTGTAGATACACAATGGAATATTATGCAGCCATCAAAAGGAATGAAATCTTGCCATTTGCAACAACGTGGATGGAACTGGAGGGTATTATGCTGAGCGAAATAAGTCAATCAGAGAAAGACAGGTATCATATGACCTCACTGATTCTTAATCTCTGGCAACAAACTGAGGGTTGCTGGAGTGGTGGGGGGTGGGAGGGATGGGGCGGCTGGGTGATAGACATTGGGAAGGGTATGTGCTATGGTGAGCGCTGTGAATTGTGTAAGACTGTTGAATCACAGACTTGTACCTCTGAAACAAATAATACATTATATGTTAAAAAAAAAAAGAGAGAAGATAGCAGGAAGGGAAAAATCAAGGGGGGGAAATTGGAGGGGGAAATGAACCATGAGAGACTATGGACTCTGAGAAACAAACTGAGGGTTCTAGAGGGGAGGGGGCAGGGGTATGGGTTAGCCTGGTGATGGGTATTAAAGAGGGCACATACTGCATGGAGCACTGGGTATTATACACAAACAATGAATCATGGAATGCTACATCAAAATCTAATGATGTAATGTATCATGATTAACATAACATAATAAAAAAATTTAAATTCTTTAAACTCCATTTAATTAACATACTGTATAATTAGTTTCAGGAGGGCAATTTAGTGATTCATCAGTTGTATATAACATACAGTGCTCATTACATCAAGTGCCCTCCTAAATTCCCATTACCCAGTTACCCCATCCTCCCCACCCACCTCCTCTCCAGCAACTGTCAGTTTGTTGTACCTGAGAATCATAAAGATGAACAGGGTAAAATATTACATTTATACTTCACTTATTTTAGAGTGATTTTTCTTCTTGTATTTGAGAAGTTTGAGTTATGTATTAGTATCAACACTGATCTAAGAAAGTCTTAAACTTTTTATTTTTTTTTCTTATTGTTATGAGAGAAACATCACCTTTATAAAAAATCTCCAGCCTTCAGTTAGTAATGCCAGGCAATATACTACCTCTTTTCATATCATGTGTAAGTCCATCAAATAAGGGAAGGCATAGAGTTGATTTTTGCTAAAATATCTTAATCACGGGGTGCCTGGGTGGCTCAGTGTTAAGCATCTGCCTTCAGCTCAGGTCATGATCTCGGGGCCCTGGGATCGAGCCCCCCATCGGGCTCCCTGCTTGGCGGGAGGCCTGCTTCTCCCTCTCCCACTCCCCCTGCTTGTGTTCCCTCTCTCGCTATGTCTCTCTCTGTGAAATAAATAAATAAAATCTTTAAAAATAATAATAAAATAAAATATCCTAATCACCTGGTACAAAATGATGAACGAATTAAGTTCATTAGTTATCAAATAAATAAATGAATAAAAGTCTGGCTCCAGAGCCACCTCAGAGGCTAATGAGCAGCCCATTAGAGCCTCCTAGATAGCCTGAGAAAACAAGTGTTTTAGAGCTGAAATCAGTATAGTGAAAAGCAAATTTGATGAATTAACCTATGTAGAATTATCATGTTAAATTTTCCATTTTCCATAAAGAGTCAAAACAGCTAGAAAATCCCAATCATTGTCTAGGTAGACCTTGAGTATCCCAGGAACACAACTATGAGACTCCATTGTGATATTTTATATCATAAATATCCTGAAAATGGTTAAAGAAGGCATAGAGTTTGACATTATAATAATTGATATCTAAATATCAGCCAATATTCTACTGCCATAATCAACCACTTGACAAGAAAGAAAGAAAGAAATTCAAAGCATTTACCAGACATATCACCATTGTGATCATAAAATGGAGGTGAGAGACCAGTCATCCCATTTCTCTTTGTCCAACCAAGTTGCAGACTCTGATCTTGTGTCATACTACAGAGCCCATTTTCAAAATCACATCTTTCATAACTGGAGCCTAATGAGAAAAAAAAGAAATTAGCTTTCACAACCCCATCTGGCTTCTTAAGAAATCAGACGAGTAGAGAAAAAAAAAAAAGCTTAGCAAACAAACAGCAAATGTATATTAACATAAGGACTATTTTCCACATTTTAAGTCTACTTTATTAATGCAAAGCTTTTTTGCAGATGACATTCTAATAAATCACTACACACAAGACCAGTGTGGTCAAACAGAAAGAAGGCCACCTGAGGTCAGAAGACAGACGACCTAATCCTGGTTTTGTCTATTACCCGAGTGCTTTAGCTAAACCACTTAACCATAGCAAGCCCTTTTCTTCCCTTGTAAGATTAGAATGACATCCTGCCCTCTCTCCCTCAAATGATTGCTATAAGAATCTAATGACATAATTTATATAAAATACAGCTCTTAGAACTATAAAATATGAGGAATTATTATTAAGGTTATATCTTCAGCTCCATCTCGATATTTCAGCCTTCCAGGCATATCAGAATCTCAGTTGTGAGCAAACACATCAACAAGGACCTTCTGACTAAAGATCAACCATCCATGGCTGTGATGCACCCCTGGAATTAAATATAGAGCCTTCCTGTTGAATATCAATGTTCTTGGAAATCTTGGTGCTTTTATCACAACAAAGGCAATTTCTGACTCTTTTTGTTTTTTCCCCAGGTTTAAGTGATCCGAGCAGTTTGGCAGAAGCTGAAGGATTTGGACATTTCGTTGTTCATAATAACCACCAGGTTGGGCTTTATTTCATTATCCAACATCTGTAAATGTCAACTCTCTAAAAAATAGGTTATCTCGATCACAATAGCCCCTGCTGGGTTATAGTTCTTAACAACCGTGGAGATTCTCCTTTGACAAGTTTGTTCTTGCCCTGACTGGTTGCATTAGCCACTGTGGGAGTAAATATGCTGGTGAATGGTTAGGCAGCGTCTGGCAACCCAGTCACGAAATCATAATTTTTACTTAAGCACAGTTTGGACAAAATATTATTTAACAATAATATATCAGATGCATGTTCTTGAGCTCATACATATGAGTACTGAAAGCTAATTTAGAAATATCACTTTAGAATGACATTAGGTAAACTTGCTTTATTACCAATGGTCTATTTCATTTATTTTACTCCTAGATCCCTTATTTTGAAAGATCTCATAGACCAGCTGTATTCTATAATAACAGGAATCTTAATGGCTACAATTTATCAAGGTAGTTTGTTCTGTGCTAGGGTTCTACTTGCAGTTGTTATTTATTCCTTACGACAACCATATGAATCAGGCATTTTTTTCCATTTTAAAAGTGAAGAAGCCATGGCAACTGGGTGGCTCAGTCAGTTAACTGTCTGCCCTCAGCTCAGGTCATGATCCTGGGGTCCTGGGATTGAGCCCCACGTTGAGCTCCCTGTTCAACCAGGAGTCTGCTTCTCCCTCTGCCCCTCCCCCCTCATGCTCTCTCTCAAATAAATAAATAAATAAATAAATAAATAAATAAATAAAATCCTTTTTAAAAAAAAGCGAGGAAGTTTAGACCAGGTGTTACAGACATAAAGTAACTCACCCAAGATAGACCAGCTAGTGAGTCCTGGGGCTAACATTAGAACCCAGGTCTTTCTGACTTCAGAACATGGGCTCGTAAAGCTCTGTTCTGAGGCCTAATTATTAGCCCACTCTCCTATTTTGATCAAAAACCTAGAGTTAGGGGGCACCTGGACGGCTCAGATGGTTAAGCGTCTGCCTTCGGCTCAGGTCATGGTCCCAGGGTCCTGGGATCGAGCACCACATCAGGCTCCCTGCTCTGCGGGAAGCCTGCTTCTCCCTCTCCCACTCCCCCTGCTTGTGTTCCCTCTCTCGCTGTGTATCTCTCTGTCAAATAAATAAACACAATCTTAAAAAAAAAAAACGTAGAGTTAGAGGTCTATCAGAATTTCTAGTCAGCCCGAAGGAACCAGTATTTCCAGACTGAACTGATGTCATTCTATCCAAAAGCTAAGAAATTTGATTAGTCTGGGAATCATACCATGGCTAAATTTACAATTGCCATAAGGCCTTTGAAATATTTAGAATAGCTGGAATATCCCAATTATTACCTCATAGACCCCTCGTGATCCAGAGACTCCGGTTGAACAACAACAACAAAAATGAACAAAATTATATATATTTTATATATATATATATATATTTATTTGTATATATGTGTGCATGTCATTCAATTAGCTATGCATGTATCTGCATAAATAGATTTTCACGTTTCCTGTAGTTCCTAGCAATTTTTACAACAATCTATTTGTAATTCTAAAATACTCTAAACTATTTTTACCACCATATTTCAGCAACTATGTGTATGAAATATACATACATTCTCACATAAGTATCAAACATCTTTTAAATGCCAAGAAATCACATTGCATTACAATTAGTTGACTTCTGTTCATGATGTTTTGTTCTTTTTAATACAGAAAGATAATCATATACATCAAAAACTAATGACGTATGGTGAATAACATAACAATAAAAAATTTAAAAAAACACACACGGGAAACCCTGCTGAGAAAAAAAAAGAAAGATAATCATAATGATTTCTGGAAGTGTTAAAACTCGAAAAATAGCTAAATAGAACATTTTTTCCTTCTGAATAATCTCAACAGGGGTTCTTTTTGTTATAAAATGAATCTAATGAGCATACATTTTCAAGTATTTCTTGTAAAAATCACAAACTTCTAATAACTGCTGGATTATTCAAAAATTGCATCTGAAAATTTTCCATTTATTTTCCCCCAACAGAGAACTGTATATTTTAAACCATTTGAACCATGTTTCTTGCACTGTCGCTGATTTGCCTCTTAATTCCATATGCCACATGTCTACATCCAAATCTGAAACTATTTGCTTTGCTAAAATCTGCCTGCATAGAGAGTTCTGCTACCACAGCCATCACTAAATTGTGTTGAGTAAGGCCACAGTTCAACAGGATATGGAACAATGAGGAGCAGTGTGCAGGAACTTATCAGTAGAATCCATATTCCTGGGCTTTTTGAACGTGTGGAACTCATTTCTCCAATTTTGTGATCCCAAAGTTGTGACATACTATAATCAAAGAGGAGGGTGTCTCCATGATGTGATCTGAGGTTGCTTGGAAGGCCCAATTATCCCCCGAATTGTCTTCCACAGCACCCGACTCTCTCATTTAAAATTCACTGAAGAGTTCCTCTTAGATTTAATCATTAACACCTTCATGGGAAGACAAATATCAAATTATATCCCCAAGTGATGGTTAACTTAGGGCATACTTCTGAGAAAATGAGTAGGAAGAGAATAAACTTTTAAATAGTGGTGATGGTGAAGAAATTGGTGCAGAACTCAGAATTAAGTATGGTATGGGTAGATGGTCACAATATAAAGTTCTTAGAAGACAGAGAAATTATAAGAATTAGGAAAAAATCTAGAAAGGGAGAGGCAGAAGATAGTAAAAGCAAACTACATCTCACAATATTGCCTGGGCCTATATTAATAATGCATTTCTCTCTTCCTCTTAAAAGATCTTTGAGGCCCAGTTGTAGTCTTAACGATGAGTCCTGCTCTTTCTGGAAAAGTGTGGCAAAATACACATGACATAAAATTTATCTTTTAACCATTTTTAAGTATACCATTCTCTGGTATTAAATACGTTCACATTGTTATACAACCATCACCACCATCCAACCCCAGAGCTTTTTGTTTTTTCCAACTGAAACTCCATATCCATTAAACACTAACTTCCCATTCTCTCTTCCCTCCAGCCCACCATTCTACTGACACCCACCATTCTTTTCTGTCACTATGGATTTGACTACTCTACATACCTCATGTAAGTGGAATCACAATATTTGTCCTTTTGTGACTTGTTTATTTCACTTAGTATTATGTCCTCAAGCTTCATCCATGTTGCAGCATATATCAGAATTTGTTTCCATTTTGAGACTGAATAATATTCCATTGCATGTGCATACCACATTTTGTTTACCCATTCATCTTCTGAAAGGACATTTGGGTTGCTTCAACCTTTTGGCTATTGGGAATAATGCTGCTATGAACACTGGTGTACAAATATCTGTAAGAGTCCCTGCTTTCATTTCTTTTGGATGTATCTCCAGAGATAGAATTGTTGTGTCATGTGGATAATTCTATTTTTAATGATTTGAGGAATTGCCATGCCATTTCACAGAAAAGCTAAAAGCTTTTACATTCCCACCACAACTGCGCAAGTGTTCCAATATTTCAACATCTTTGCCAACAACTGTTATTTCCTGGTGTTTTGTTTGCTTATAATAGCCATCCTAATGGGTATGAGATGGTATCTCATTCTGGTTTTGATTTGCTTTTCCCTAATGATCAGTGATGTTGAACATCTTTTCATGTGCTTACTCATTTGTATATCATCTTTGGAGAAATGTCTATTCAAATCCTTTGTCCATTTTTAAATCAGGTTGTTCGTTTTTTGTTGTTGAGTTTTAAGAGTTCTTCATATATTCTGCATATCAACCTCTTAACAGATACATGATTTACAAATAGTTTCTCTTATTCAATGGATTGCCTTTTCATTATGATAGTTGTCCTTTGATATGCAAAAGTTTTCATTTTGATAACTCTAATGTATCTAGTTTTTTTGTTTGTTTGTTTTTGGGTACCTATGGTTTTGGTGTCATCCAAGAAGCCATTGCTAAATCCACTATTGTGAAGCTTTTCCTCTGTGTTGTCTTCTAAGAGTTTTATAGTTTCAGCTCTTACATTTAGGTTTTCAATCCATTCTGAGTTAATCTTGTATATGGTGTAAGGTAGGGATCCAACTTTAATCTTTCTGCATGTAGAAATACAGTTTTTACAGTTTTTGTTGAACAGGTGTTCCTTCTCCACTGAATGGTCTTGGCACCCTTGTCAAAAATCATCTGCCTACATATGAAAGCTTATTTCTAGGCTCTCTATTCTATTCCATTGGCCTATGTGTCTGTCTTTATGCCAATGCCACTCTCTTTTAATTACCACAGCTTTGTAATAAGTTTTGAAATCAGGAAGTGTAAGGGCTATAAATTGGTTCTTTTTTTGAGATTGTTTTGGTTATTTGGGGTCCCTTGAGATTCCATATGCATTCTAGAATGGACTGTACTACTTCTGCACAAAGTATTCTCAGGATTTTGATAGGGATTACATTGACCCTGTACATCACTTTTGGTTATACTGACATCTAAACAATATTGATTCTTCCAATCCATGAACATGAGATGTCTTTTCATTTATTTGTGTCTTCTTTAATTTCTTTCAGCAACAATGTTTAGTTTTCTATGTATATGTCTTTTGTCTCCTTGGTTATGTTTTATTTTTTAGGGAAGAAGAAATGTAATTTTTATTGAAGTTCATTTACATACAATATTATATTAGTTTCAGGTGTACAACATAGTGATTCAATATTGATGCACATTACAAAATGATCACCATAATAAGCCTAGTTGCCATCTGTCACCATACAAAATTTTTACATTATTGACTATATATAAAAAATAAATATATTATATGTTAATATTATATATTGACTAATTACTATTATATATCGACTAATATTATATATTGACTATACTATGCAACATAGTATATTACATCATGTCTTGTTTATTTTTTAACTGGTATACTGTACCTCTTTTTTTATTTAAATTCAAGTAAGTTAACATCTAGTGTATTATTGGTTTCAGGGTAGAGTTTAGTGATTCATCAGTTCCATATAACACCCAGTACTCATTATATCAAGTGCCCTCCTTAATGCCTGTCATCCAATTACCCCATCCCCCCACCCACCTCCCAAGACTGTACCTCTTAATCCCCCTCACACATTTCATCTATCTTCCCATTCCTCTCCCCTCTGGCAACCATCAGCTTGTCATCTATACCTATAAGTCTGTTTCTGTTTTCGTTTTTTTATTCACTTGTTTTGCTTTTTAGATTCAACATATAAGTAAAATCATATGGTATTTGTCTTTCTCTGTCTGATTTATTTAATTTAGCATAATACCCTTTAGGTTTACCCATGTCATCACAAATGGCAAGATTTCATTCTTTTTTATAGTTCAGTAATATTTCGTTGTATATATATACACCACATCTTTTTTATCCATTCATCTATTGCTGGTGGCTTCTATATCTTGGCTATTGTAAATTATGCTGTGATGAACATAGGGGTACATATATCTTTTCAAATTAGTGTTTTCATTTTCTTCAGATAACTACCTAGAAGTGGAATTTGGGGATCATATGATAGTTCTGTTTTTAGCTTTTTGAGAAACTTCCATACTGTTTTCCACAGTGACTGTACCAATTTACATTCCCACCAACAGTGTAGGAGGATTGCCTTTTACACACATCCTCACCAACATTTGTTACTTACTATGTTTTGATAATAACCATTCTGACAGGTGTGAGATGGTATCTCATTGTTGTTTTGGTTTGCATTTCCCTGATAATTAGTGATGCTGACCATCTTTTCATGTACCCATTGGCCAAATGTATGTCCTCTTTGGAAAAATGTTCATTCAGAACCTCTGCCCATTTCTTAACTGAAATGTTTCTTTGTTTTTTGATATTGTGTTGTATGAGTTCTTCTTATATTTTGAATGTTAACCCCTCTCAGATATATCATTTGTGAATATCTTCTCCCATTCAGTTAGTTGTTCTTTCATTATGTTGATGGTTTCCTTCATAGTGCAAAAGTTTTTTTATTTGATGTAGTCCCATTTGTTTATTTTTGCTTTTGTTGTCCCTGCCTAAGGAGACAGATCCAAAAAAAAATATAAGACATATCAAAGAGTTTACTGCCTATGTTTTCTTCCAGGAGTTTTCAGGCCTTACATTTAGCCTTTAATCCATTTTTAGTTCATTTTTGTATATGGTATACAAAAGAGGTCCACTTTAATTCTTTTGCACATAGCAATCCAATTTTCCCAACACCATCTATTGAAGAAACTATCTTTCCTCATTGTATATACTTGCCTTCTTTGTCATTTACTAATTGACCATATAAGTGTCTGGGCCCTCTATTCTTTCTATTGATTTATATGTCTGTTTTTGTGTTTGTGCCATACTGTTTTGATTATAATAGCTTTGTAGTATAGTTTGAGATCTGGGAGCCTGATACCTCCAGCTTTGTTCTTTCTCAAGATTGCTTTGGCTGTTTGGGTTTTTCTGTGGTTCCACACAAATTTTAGGTTTGTTTGTTCTAGTTCTGTGAAAAATGCCATTGGTATTTTAATAGGGATTGCACTGAGTCTGTAAATTGCTTGGGGTAGTATGGACATTTTAACAATGTTAATGCTTCTAATCCATGAGCATAATATATCTATTTATTTGTGTCATCTTCAATTTCTTTATCAATGTTTTATACTATACTTTCAGAGCAGGTCTTCTACCACCTTTTTATTCTTAGGTATTTTATTCTTTTTGATGCCATTGTAAACTGGACTGTTTCTTAATTTCTCTTTCTGATAATTTGTTATTAGTTTGTAGAAACACAACAGATTTCTGTATATTAATTTTGTATTCTACAAATTTACATAATTCACTTAGTAGTTCTAATAGTTTTTTGGTGGAATCTTTAGGATTTTCTATATACAGCATCATGTCATCTGCAAGTAGTGACAATCTTAGTTCTTCCTTTCCAATTTAGGTGCATTTCTTTTTCTTGCCTCATTGCTGTGGCCAGTACTTCCAGCACTATTTTGAATAAAAGTGGCAAGAGTGGGAATACTTGTCTTAGAGGAAAAGCCTTCTTGATTTATATGGCCTTTATTATGTTGATGTACACTCCCTCTATAACCATTTTGTTAAGAGTTTTTATCATGAATGGATATTGAATTTTGACATGTGCTTTTTCTGTATCTATTGAGGTGATTCCTATGTATTTTATTTCATTTGATGCTACTATAAATGGAATTGTTCTTTTAATCTCCTTTCCAGATTGTTCATTGCTAGTGTACAGAAACACAACTGATTTTTGGGTGTTGATTTTACGTCCTGCAACCTTGCTAAATTTTTTTATTTGTTCTAACAGGTTATTTTTGGAAGAATCTTTAGAGTTGTCTACATTAAGATCACATTTTCTGTGAACAGATGATTTCACTTGTTCATTTCCAATTTGAATATTTTCTTGCTGAAATGCTCTGGCTGGGACTTCCAGTACTATGTTGATAGAAGTTATGAAAGATGGCATCTTTGTCTTGTTCCAGATCTTACAGGAAAATCTTTCAGTTTTTCACCATTGAGTATGATGATAGCTGTAAGTTTTTCATATATAGTCTTTATTGTGCTGAGGTAATTTCCTTCTAGTCCAAGTTTAAGTGTTTTTAGCTTCTTCCCTTTTTGAGGAAAACTAGGTATTATATAGCCACAATATTTTACATACCATTCATTTTACCATTTAGAGAATTACTTCTTTCATTAAATAACACATAAAAACATATTCACAAAAAATTCTCTTCACTCTCATTTAATGTAAAAATTAATGGTCAGTTCCTACAAAGGATGAGATGAATCTAAAATATTCCAATTAAACAAAAGTAAAATTTAATTACACTCAAAAGTAAATTTCAATGAAAGATTGCTATTATTTGGCCTGGCAAGTTAAAAATATTAATTAATCTTTACAAAGAAATATTTATCTTTCACACTGAATTAATTTTAATATTTTCATTCAGACAGAAACAGGAAAAACCTTAACTCACAAAGTTACATGATAGCAAATGGAATTAGCATTCTTATGGCTCACACTAGAATTATCCAATATTAATTTGGATGGATTCCTGTCATATAGTCGCCTTTATTCTCAAGTCATTGAGACTGTCTTTGGCATTGAGACTGTCATTTGAGTCATTGATGGTATCTAAGTCAATGATAAAAGGATTTCCAAACCATGTTTTAACTTTAACATTGTTTCACGATTGGTAACCTTCAAAGAAGTTCAAAGGAGTGTTTGTGTCTGGTGATTTCTGTAGAAATATTGACAAGGCATGGCATTAACTCCAGTCCGCAGCAGTATTCACTTGAGTATTATAAATGTTGCATAGCTGTTTACACATAATTTTCCATTCCAGAGTAACAGCTCAGCCAAAATATCTTAAGGTTTTTCAGTAGTTTCTATAATGGTGAATACAGGGACTCTACTAGAAAGTTATATTATCTTGCATGAAGAAACTTTGCATCACAGAAACTAATTCAGGAACAAATAAACTCCTGTCATATTTTTTTTCTTCCCTAAATAGGTTTTCAATTTCTTTCAAAATATGTAAAATTTTTCTTCCAAATCCAATCAAGCATTTCAAGACTTATTCACTGGAAAGTCACAATTATTTCTGGGGAGTAAAGAACATTATATTATATTATTCCCACTTTTTTGATGGAAACTTATTTAAAAGCTGTGATTCAAGGTTCTTGCCTTCATAAATTTGGTAACTTTGACAACAGAAGGCAAGCCTTCTCTCAGGATTCCTAGCCAAGTCTTTAGGGTCAACCTGCACACATAGAAATGTTTATTGACAAACAGAAAAGGTATGTGGGATGACAAGAATTGCAGGAGTTCTGACTCTGTATATATTTTGGCTTCAGAAGATATTTTACTTGTTGAAGAAACAGTTTGCCATTTGATGTCACCAGGTGTCTTTGAAATTTTTTAAGGGAACTCATTAACTGAATGTCTTCTTGGATGATGTCAACTTGCACACTTGAGCAGCACAACAAGAGCAGACTACATTGCAAGACTGAGTAGTTGTATTGAATCTCACGATGAAAGAAAATACTGTAGCTGGCAAATCCAGCCAGTTAGTAAATCAGTAATTAATCAATCTATCTAACATTTATTGACTTTATGTGCCATCAGTCTTCTAGGAAGTGGGATGAATGAGGTAAATTCCCTGTCCTCATAAAGTTAATATTTTGCTTTTCCATGACCTCCCTCAAAATATTAATGAAACTGTTCGCAGCTCTGGTAGGATAGCACCCAAATAGGCAAAGTCTGAAGACTTTGAAGATTTTAGGTGTTTTCATACAGGAGTTATGGATCTAGGACCTAAAACCTTTTTGGTCATTTTAAGGACTAGAACTGTAGAATGAGGACCTGTTCCCTTCTGAAACCACATCAGAGTATTTTATCCAACCACCCCAAAATGGGGATTTCTCTGGGCTTACCTAGAAATTCAGACCCAAATTCCAACTTTCAGAATTAAGATAATTATTTTTTTTAAACTTTTTTTTTTAATTTGAGTATAGTTGACATACAATGTTACATTAGTTTCAGGTACACAACATAATGATATACATTATGCTTAGCTCACAAGTGTACCTACCATCTGTCACCATACAATGCTGTCATGATATCATTGATTATATTCCCTATGCTGTCCCTTTTACTCCCGTGATCTATCATTCCATAATTGGAAGGCTGTATCTTCCACTCCTTTTCTTATTTATTTATTTATTTATTTTAATTTAAATTCAATTGGCCAACGTAGAGTACATCTCTAGTTTCAGACGTAGAAAATCATCAGTTGCATACAACACCCAGGGCTCATCACATCACGTGCCCTCCTTAATGTCCATCACCCAATGGGCAGATAATTCTTCATAATCTCACTGTTTGCAACCCCCAGGGGAGCCCACAGCAGAGCTGTGACTGTATATTCTGGTGAACTCTGCAGTTATGCCTGTGATATCCAGGCAGGAGAAAATGCAAAAACCAGTAAATTAGAACATATAAAATAACAGTTTCAGTGTAACAAAAGCATTGTAAATAAAACAAAAGAGGAACAATACTTTCAATGTATTTGACAAATAGTTCTCTTCCAGGTAAATATATCAAATAAAAGATGCATTCTCTCATAGAAATATGGGTAAAAGTGCTGAAAAGGCAACTCAACAAAACTTAAAGACAGGGAAACAGTCACAGATGATGAGGTGTTCAACTTCACTGTCAATCATATGTCACAGTTGAGTTTTGAGAAAAAATTAAAAGGCAAATGAGAGAACAGGAATTCTGTTTGGCATCATGTGGCCTGCATGTCTAATATGACTTTGCTTTCGTTTCTACAATAAGCACAATAGAGCAGCTAATAGAAAACTATTAATTTTAAAATGCCATTTTATTCTGATTTTAAAAACAACAGATGCTATTTGGGAATAGTTGAAATATAAATATATACAAAAAAGAAAAGTCAATTGTAAGTCTAACACCTAGACATTATTCTATCTAGTATTTTATATGCAATGCCATACTCTATTTTTAAGTATATGTATTGATCAGTGATCATAACTTTTCCTTTGACAATATATCATGAGCTTTTCCCCACTTTTAAATAGCACCAAAAATCATGACAGATGGCTACACAGATGTCCATAGTATAGATGTATCATAATTTATTTAAGCATTAACCTAATATTATAAAATTACATTATTTCCAATTTCCACCACCTTAAGTAATGCTGTGATGAGACTTTTGACATGAACTCTTTCTAAATGTTTTCCTAAAATAAACTCCCAAAAGTGAAATTACTAGTTAAAGGGCATGAACACTTTTTAAATCTTTATTCATATTTCAAAGATACTATCAAAAATGTAAGAGTTTATTAACACCCCTGCCTACAGTATATAAAAATGCTCATTTTCCCATGCCCTTCACAACCACAGACATTCTTTTTTGTAATTTATGTGTATTTAATTTTTAAAATATTGAGAGCTTTGGGTTTTCGACTGTGACATATGATTGACAGTGAAGTTGAACACTTCATCATCTGTGGTTTTTCCCCTTTCTATAAGTTTTGTGAGTTGCCTTTTCAGGACTTTTACCCATATTTCTATGAGAGAATGCATCCTTTATTTGATATATTTACCTGGAAGAGAACTATTTGTCAAATGTGTTGAAAGCATTGTTCCTCTTTCATTTTATTTACAATGGTCTTGATTCATTGAAACTGTTATTTTACATATTCTAATTTACTGATTTTCATACTTTCTTCCTTTCATGTAATGCATAAAAAGGCCCTTCCTCAACCAAATATTATTCAATACCAACATTCAACAGATATATTTTGAGGATTTATTACACCTCAAAGCAAAGAAAAACTTTTCCTGACTTCAAAACCAAGAATAATAAAGACTATGGCTTTATTTTCTACATTTAACACTTTACCTTCTGGAAATTTTGATGTGTGGAGTAAATAAGAAATTTATCCCATAAAATTGCCTCATCTTCATTTGTTGCAAATAAAAACAGTGTTGTATGGTGGTTAGAATTAAGGGTTCCAGGGTGCGCCTGGGTGGCTCAGTTGGTTAAGTGTCTGCCTTTGGCTTAGGTCATGATCTCCAGTTCCTGGAATTAAGCCCGGTGTTGGGTTCCTTGCTCAGTGTGGACTCTGCTTCTCCCCCACTTTCCACTCATGCATTCTCTCTCTCTCTCTTTCTCCCACTCTCCCTCTCTCCCTCTCAAATAAATAAATAAAATCTTTAAAAAAAAAAGAATTAAGGGTTCCAGAATCAGACAGAACTGGTCATGAATTCCAGTTCCTCCACTAAATAACTCTGTGTCCTTTGGCATTTTAGTTTACTTAATCTGAGCCTCTCTTTACCAAGCTGGAAATTGGGAATAATAATAGTTCTTATTATTTTGATGTTTGGTGAAGATTAAATGAAATACTCTGTGGAAATTTCTCAACAGAGCTTGGCTTATAGGAGGTACTATAAACTGACTTGGAATGCCACCATTATTTTTTTAATATATTATATTATATTATATATTAATATATTATAGATATGTGTTATATTTCTTAATATGTTTTATATATAGAAACTTACTATTTCTAGTGATGAGATTCTTCTCTAATTTTGAACTTTCACAATGTTGGAGTAGTTTACATAAATCTACTAATAAAATTTATTTCCCATTATTAATCATTTTCTTCTCCCTTCTTCTAGCTGTTCTCACTCATTTTTCTGAATGAACTTGAAAATCACTTTAATCAGATTTCCAAATAAATTCCAAAATTTATCCTGGTTATACTCTATATTAGAATTTAACTAGATTGATTTCATGAATGTGAAATTGTATATATTTACACTACTGAAGCACAACGTTAAGAAATAGTCTTGTCATGAGTCTTTCTTCCATACATCAGTAATTTTTTATCATTTTCTTCAGCTAGGCTCTATATGTGTATTATTAGATTTCTTAAATTTTATTGTGCTATGTACTCAATATCTGTGTCCCTTCAAAATTCGTATGTTGAATCTTTAATCCCCAGTGTTAAGATATTCGGGGTGGGGCCTGTGAGAAGTGACTGGGTCATGAGTAGGACACCTTCATAATGGGATTAAGGTCTTTATAGAGGAGGAAGAGAAGCCAAAGCTCTCTCCCCACCATGTGAGGACACAGTGAAAATAACAGCTATCTGCAGGGGCACCTAGGTGGTTGAGCATCTGACTCTGTTTCTGCTCAGGTCGTGATCTTGGGGTCGTGAGATTGAGCCCTAGGTTGGCTCTGTGCTCAGCGTGGAGTCTGCTTGAGACTCTCTCTCCATCTCCCTCTGCCCCTCAACTCCCCTTATGTACACATACTTGCTCTCTCTCTCTCTCTCTCTCTCTCTCTCAAATAAATAAATAAATAAATCTTAAAACAAAAACCAAAACCAAAAAACAGCTATCTGCAAACCAGCTATCTGCCCTCATCAGACACCAAATCTGTCCGTACTTTGATCCTAGACTTTTCAGCTTCCAGGACTATGAGAATTAAAGGCCACTCAGTTCATGGTATTTGTTATGGTAGCCCAAACTGAGACATTTTGCTTAGGATTTTTAGTTGTTTCATGAAAATATTCATCAAACACTTTGCATGCAGTGTAGTAGTAAGATAAGTATTGTGCATGAAATCTCACATTTCAGTCTATTAATTCTTTAACTTCAAGTACTTCAATGAATCAATGACTTTTTTAAAGTAGTTGACATGTCAACCTATTGAAGTAATAACATTTGTACTTAAACATCACCTGATTAAACACTGTCACCTCTCAGATTTTGAGAATGCACCTCTAAGGTAATTTTTATGTTTTTCACATATAAATTTAGATTTATACAAAGTAAATACCTAAAAAGGTAAATATGTTTTTTTTTTGGAAAAAAAATCCTTCTTCCTAAATCCAGAAAGTTTGCAAAAGAAATAAGGTAAAACCACAAAATTTTATGTATTCCATCAAATCAAAGTATAAAATAGATTCCTATCTCCTTCTAAAAATACTAGGCCAAACAGAAAGTTCCTAAGTGTGATGGGTAGGTAGGAGAGAAAAGTGTCAGATTAACAGAATATATTTCTTTCTTTAGAGTCAGGAGTTAGCTCTAAAAGTGAATGTATGTAACAGTTAATTGTAATACTGACTTCAGGTATGCAAAAGTAATTATCTAAGAATATGTATTTTCTGGCAACACTTCAATGGTGGGGATCCATTTCATGGGATATATATCTCAACATTGTATCAATAGTAGTTTATAATCTTCCGGTTGACTTGGATCTGAATGGTAGCAATATAAGCAAGACTACTGTCTTTACGATGGACTCTGAAAAACAAACTGAGGGTTCTAGAGGGGAGGGGGGGCAGGGGGATGGGTTAGCCCGGTGATGGGTATTAAAGAGGGCACATTCTGCGTGGAGCACTGGGTGTTATGCACAAACAATGAATCATGGAACACTACATCAAAAACTAATGATGTAATGTATGGTGATTAACATAACAATAAAGAAAATTTAAAAAAGACTACTGTCTTTATTCTTAAGTAAAAATAAAGCCTTTGCATATCAAATAATTTTGAGAAATTGCTAGGAAAGAAGCTAGACTTTTTCTGTACTAGCTATAATGGCTCCAATATTAAAATAAACAAATACAAATCAAAGAGAATGAGGGGGAATGGGCAATGTGGATCAGCATGGAAGCAGACAACACAATGCTTGGAACACGATTTTTTAAAAAAAGATACCCAGGACTACAACATTTATTTCCCTGGCTCAGGATATCAATAAATTATAATGAAGAGGGATTCTTGTCAACACTAGAACCAAACAGTTGTGATACCTAAAAATTATTTTTCTTAATCACTATATATTAAGTGCTCAATATCGTGTATAAATAGAATTTATTTCATTGTGAAGATTGTCTTTCTAAACCTCCCATCTTTAAAAAAATTCTGAGTGAAAACAAAAAGTTCAAGTATTCTGAAAAGGAGGTCCATCATGTAAAATAAGAAAATTCTCAAAAACCTATTAATAGAATCAGTTGCATCTGAAATTCAACTTCAACTAGGCCAATTTCATTATGAAAAGTCAACATAATAATCTATTTCTTTAAAGGTCACACCATTTGGATGCTTAAAAGAGACACAGGTTGATTTTTTTTCCAAAAGGGGACTATTTTAACATTATTATAAAGTTAACTTTTTTTTTAAAAAAAGTCTCACCCATAAGTTTCAGCATCACAAATTTTTATGAGAAAAATTGCTTGGTCATCATTATTCCTCCACATTTTCCCCCTCCTGTGGTGTACAAAAGAAACTCACACTTCTAAGTGATTCTCGATTTTACTGACAGGTTATGGTCCACATTTTAAATAAAATACCAAAGTGGAAAGTTCTTAAAAGTGAAAATGAAAAGTGAAAAAGCCAAAAGGTGATCTCCTAATGTAACATTTAAAATGAAATCTGTTTATTCGCAGACCTGTTCCTTCATTTTCCTCCACAACCGCGAGTTATTAGAATTTTTCATGCGGCCGAGACCTCTTGCACTCGGCAGCTTTCTCCTTCTTTCACATTAACCTTTTCCCTGAGGCAGGACCATGCATGTTATCACAGCAAGCATGCTAAAGGAAGCTCCACAGAGATTAATAAGGGAAGGGACTTTGCACTTCTTGTCAAACCAGCCAAGTGGTTCCTCTTTGCTGCTCACCAAAGAACAGCCAGGGTTTTCCCAGACAGGTCAGAGAAAGGGCAGCACACCCACATTCAGCATCTCTGGGCAAATTGGACAAATATAAATGAATCCCTGTCTTCGGCTGCATTTTGTATTTAACAGTTACTAATGGCATGATCACTATCCCAAACCATGGGAAACAAATCAATAGCTTGTTTTCTTCTTCAGAGAAGAGATTTTTCAGTATTCACTGTTCTTGTTCTACTGTAACAACAACTGAATATGTAAGTAGAAGTCCAACAATAGCAAAACTGAATATATAGAAACTTACCAATAATAGCAAAACTGAATATATAGAAACTTACCAACAATAGCAAAACTGAATATATAGAAACTTACCAACAATAGCAAAACTGAATATACAGAAACTTATTTTAGCAGAAGAAAATGAAAAATTCTATAAACATGAATTAACATAGCATCTGAATAAAAACTACAAAATATGTTTGAGTAAGGTGCTCTAAAATACTAGAATTAGTGCCTCCGGATAAATGAACCAGTAGTTACTATGAACCAACAATGAACCCACTTAATTGTATGAAAATGTTGTTTGTGAAAGGTGATTGCCCTCATTCCACTAGTGAAATGCAGTATTCCTTCAGGACGTCAGATTGCAAGAGAAACTACAGAAACATACATGTCTTTACCCATGTCTTGCCTTGGTGAACAGTTTCCTTTTTCATATAACACCAGTAAGCAATGGAGCATTTTCCCGCTGCTGAGAGTCAATTTATCTCACTTTACAACCTCTTTAATGAGATGGATGTTCAAGATCACACAATTAGTACATGGTTTATGCAGGATCCAAATCTAGGTCCTGCACTCCCCTAAGTTGGTGCTGTTTCCTGCACCCCAGAATCTAAGGCTACGAGCCCATGTTGTACTCCATGGGCAGTCGGTACCAACTCACAGGGAAGGTAGTGTCCTATAAGCAAAAATCAAATCTACTCATGCAACCTAAAAGTCATCTCAAACACTTCCATATTGAATCCAGATTTAAGCTCATCATTTCCATCACAGCAATTTAAAGCTTCAGTCATGAGCTTCTTTGGAATTTTGCTTCCCTGAAAAATTAAAAGCTACATGACTGCATATCACTTCCTTCTTTATAATCAGTAAAAACTAGTTTAGAATACATTCCCTCCAGTTGGAATCTTAGCAATTTGATATTGTTTAATTAGAGGAATTTTGGTCTATGAACCCATCTCTATTGAAAAGTATATTTTAGTTTCCGATTTACATTAAAGGCGTATAAATGAAATCCACGAGGGCCAGGTATCTAGCCAAATCTCCCTGGGCTACCAGTCGGCCCCTGGTTTGAAGGTGTCCAGGGAAATGAAATTGGACAAAGGAGAAGAATAGCACTTACATTGCTGTTCATCGCTCTTGTCCCCACACTGATCTGTGAAGTCACACACGTTGTCAGGGGGCAAGGACAACCCATTGCCACACTGAAAGGCTTTTGTTCCTTGCTGAACCCATGCAGAGATGAAAACAAAAGAAATCCAAAGGAAACAAAAAGCTTCATTCCTTGGGAATGCTAACATTTCAGCCAAGCAGAAGAGCACCACTTGATAGGTCGCTGGGAGATCAGGCAGTTGTAATAGGTGAATCCAAAATTAGAAACATCCTTTCTCTTTTCTCTACCCTTTCTTTTCCAGATTTGTCTCTTATGACTGGATACCCTTGGTAACTATCTGCAACCCTAACAAATGACTCCCAGAGCAGTTCATTTACTCTTTCAGAGGAGTGTCTTTAGAAAATATTTAACTTGAGCAATTGCACCTTTTCTGTATCTAGCTAAACATGGATATTTATTACCCTGTGTATACCATATTTAAACAATGTTAGCCTTTATGATCATGCTATCTCTTGAAGGAAAATTCTAAGAAACAAAGGGCAGGCCCATAAATAGGGTGGGGGACCGGGGGAGGACCACAGTAAAGTTTTAAGTAACTGCAATGTTCTGTATTAATTCCTGTGCTTACTTAATCACATTCATGTAATTTAGAACATTATTGTGGTCGCTAAAACTTATTCAAATATTTCAGACCCAATTATTAGAATTTCTCTGTGAGTTCAAAATGTGTATCCTTAGTTATTAAATAGAAACCTCGTGATGTTTGTTTGGATAAATTGAGTACCATAGGATTTTTAAAGACTTTATTTATTTATTTATTTCAGAGAAAGAGAGCACAAGCGGGGGGGTAGGGGCAGAGGGAGACGGATAAGCAGACTCCCTGCTGAGCAGGGAGCCTGACACAGGGCTCAGTCCCAGGACCCTGAGATCATGATCTGAGCCGAAGGCAGATGCTTAACTGACCAAACCACCCAGGCGCCCAAGAACCATAGGATTTTAAAAGTTGAAGGGACATTGGAGGTCATTGTTTTACAAATCACATAACTTGGGCCCAAAGAAGTTAAGAGTATTTATGAGAAAATACAGTAATTTGGTATTAGAAACTAGAATTCAAATTTCCTACTACTGCTGAGGACAGTGTTCTTTCTTCTACAGCACACCGATCCTCGTCAATTCATATTAATTTGCTTCTACAACTGAAACATGATTGCAGAATGCATATTCAGAATGAACAGTATACTGAAGTTCAGGACACACTGATGTATTCATAATAAAATTCTATGAAGCTGCATAATCATAGAAATTATATGAAGTTGAATATTCAAAATATTCTTTTATATTTTATTTCTTAAAGGCATATCAAAGTTCTTTTTCAACTACTTTCTTTTCATTTCTGCAATATAATGGCAAGAAACAAGACACCCCATGAGACTATAAGAAGTAATTGGGAAAGGTAGAGTGAAAATCAGGACCATAGATCAGGGACAGGGATGCATCTAAACATTTAATAAAAATGTTAGGAAAGTAAGATTTTGCCCATATTCTAGAAAAAGGACCCACTATAAAGGTCTAAAGTATGGGCATTCAGGATCCTGGAGTAAAATCTATAATTTTGCCCTATCATTGAGCACTCCATGTAATCTGGCATTTCATTTCTCTATGCTTTACTCCAATTTCAAAAATATTTCTTCTCCTTACCTCTGTTTTATGAATGAATATTAATCATATCTAACCTACTTCTCTCCTTTATGTGTCTCTTAAATGTTGATTATCCTCATAGTTCCATGTTACTCCTCTCTGCCCAGATTATACTTTTTTTTCTAGGCTTTTTCTTCACTGTCATGATTCTGAGTATTATCTACATATTGTCCCAAATCTGTATCTGAAGTCCTGATAGGATATGTTCTTCAAATCTATATTGTAAGTCTTCTTTCTGAGCATGCACATGCACACACACACATGCACACACACCCCACATAGACGGACACTCTAAATCTCCAAAACTAAACCCTCCTTCCCTTCCCCCACCCACCCAACCAGCTCATATTTCAATGAAGTGCACCTTCTTCCATCCCGTGCCAGGAAATTATACAATGTTCTTGGACTATTCTCACCCTCTCTTCCTATCAACCATCCAGTCTTCTGCATTCTGTATTTCAGTTAAAGACTATCAATTATCATCTCAGCCACACCCCAAACTAGATGTTGCTGCTACCCACACTTGTTTTCCATCTTTCAGTCAGGTGGGTAGAAGGGAGAGAGTGAAAAACAGAGGAATAAAGAAGGAGGAAGAGAAAGAAGACAAGAGGGGAAGAGGGAAGGAAAGCAACAGTGTAAAGAGACATGCAAACCCTGAAACATTTCTTTTATATCCTGATTCTGAGCTCAGGTCCCATAACATTCTATATGTTCACTGTTTTCCAAAAAAAAAAAAATCATGTATCTTCTTGCTGTCATATCTGTTTATTGCCTCATTTCGGCTGGGAAACTCCTTCATTAACTGTTACTGCCTACTAAAAATAACATTACCATATACCATTTCAAATGGTATACATCATTTAGACAAGAAATGAACTGAATCACCCAGAGGAAATCAGTATAATCCAGTAGCATAATATTTTATAAGGCAAATTTATATTTTCTTGCCAAAAAATAAAATTTTTTCAATTGATAATTTCTTTATCACTTTTTCTTTATGTGCACCAAAAGGGACAAGGAATAAACAGATACTGATAGCAACTAGTGTTCTCTTTACCGGGTTTTCTGAGGAAGGGGAAAATTGCCTTGTAGATCCCAATGTTCTAACACTGTGCTAGGTGCTTCATACATATCGTCTCATTATGTCCAAAACACCCTCTTGTGCTATTCTCTACTTTTGCTTTATAAATCATTAATCAGTTCCCCAAGATCCCATGAGTGTTAAATGATGGAGCTTGGATACGACCCAAGAGAGAAAAAAAAGAGAAACGATCACATAATTTTAATTGAATTATATTGCCAATAATTTTTATGAGGCATTTAAAAATCTCTGAGACTTCCAAACAGCAAAACATTCAAAAGTGACAGAGCAAATTCATTTTCAAGTAGACACACTGTTTTACCTTTCTTTTTTAAAGACTGAACACCTATTTATGCTAGACACTGGGAATGGGGTCAGGAAGATAGGACACATACAGTGAAGAATAAGACAGTGTCCAGATATAAAAGAATGTACAACATGAGAAAGGAGATATAAGACATTTACAAAAATGTACACACACTGCTTCTAGTTTGGCAAAAACAGCGGGTCATATTTTCTATAAAGATATATAAGCCAACTTACAAACCATAAAAATGTTAGATGTGGAAAGAAGTGGAATATAAAGTGCTTTTAAATATATAACTGAGTCCCAAGGCTGCAAAATGTAAAGCAAATCCCAAGAATTGAATGGGAGATGGGAAGAAGTAAAGCCAACATAATATTTTATTACTGAATAACCATCCTGAATAATATTTTAAGAACTAGTCCAGGGGGCGCCTGGATGGCTCAGTTGTTCAGCGTCTGCCTTCAGCTCAGGTCATGATCCCAGGGTCCTGGGATCGAGTCCCACATTGGGCTCCCCGCTCAGCGGGAAGCCTGCTTCTCCCTCTCCCACTCCCCCTGCTTGCGTTCCCTCTCTCACTGTGTCTCTCTCTGTCAAATAAATAAATAAAATCTTTAAAAAAAAAGAACTAGTCCAGGGCCACCTGGGTGGCTCAGTGGGTTAAGTGTCCAAATCTTGATATCAGCTCAGGTCTTGATCTCACGGTCATGAGTTCAAGCCCTGCATTGGGCTACATGCTGGGCATGGAGCCCACTTAAAAAAAAAAAAAAAAAGAACAATTCCAGAATTAATGCAAAAGAAGAAGCAAGAACGATGAGGAGAGATTGAAGTTATCCTGCAGAGAAAAACAACCCAGAGCCCCAGTCTTGAAAGTGTAACTGAGAAAGGTAATAAAAGAATTTAGAACTGGATAAGATAAGAAACTAGACCTGATGTCTTTGCACAAAGCCAGAGGAAGAATTTGCTAGGGAAAAAAAAATTCCTGGCACCTTCTTAGGCCATGTCAGGATTCCCATAGATTATGATCATCCAAATAAGGGCTCACAGTGAAAAATTAACTGGCAATTGACAAACACATCTCTATGAATCAGAGCTAGCACAAATAATCAAATGAAAACAAGGTCATAATTGATACCCAAGGATTTCATACATTGGCATTATGTGATAATGAATATAAAAAATTTATGTATCAAATATATAAAAGATTAAATTTTTAAAATAAGCACAAGGAAGAAGAGACCAAGCATGATTTTGTAAAAGTGATCAGGAAAACGTAACTATTCAAAATGAAAACAATGTAGATGGTATAAATAGGAAAAAAGATAAAAAACAGAAGTGCATATAGAATTCAATGAATTGGAAGATATTTATGAGAAAATATACAAAACGCAACAAAGAGATGTACACAAATATGAAAAAAAACATAGTTTAAGAACCTGGAAGATAAATGATAGGGTCTAACACATGACTAGGTGAACCATATAGGAGAAATAAAAGAAAATGTGGGGGACAGTACTCGAAATGAAAATTTTTCAGAAATGAAAAAGGTCATGAGCTCTAAGAATCAGGGTGCAGGATAAATTAAAAATATATTAAGCTGATACTTTGTAATTAAACTGAAGAATTCCAAAGAGAAGTGAAGTTCTTAAAATCAATTAGAGAGACAAAACATATCTACAAAGCCATGTTACTTAGACTGGCAGTTAACTTTTCAACAGCAACAATATAAGCAAATAAGATAGTGGCCTATGGAGCAAATGTAAGATAATGGAATAGTGTTTTCTTAGTGATAAAAAAACCACAGTAAACTTAGATTTAGTGGTGACCTGAATGTTTGTTTATTCAGGTAGGGGATAAGATAATTTCGAAATGGTTAAAAACTGAGGGAGTTTGTTTTTGACAGACCCTAAGTAATGGATATATTCTAAATTTGGCACCCAACAAGAATACATGGAAAAAAAATATTCATAAAACTAATTTCAGTATACTTCAAAGACTCGGTGTTACCCAGATGACTTTCTCTGCTGGCAATGACATTCAGTGAAAAATCAGAAAATAAAAAAGAAATTTATTTTTTAAAAAAAGGTGAAAATTAAAAAATTATATACATACATATATATATATATATATATATATATATATATATATATATATATATATGATACGGCATTGTGAACAGATGCCCTGGGAGTGTGAATCATCTGCTTGTGGCATTTATCTGAGACTGCAGGCCCTACTCAATTTTGATCTTGTATATACTGCTTCCACTGATGACAGAATGCTCTTGCTTGGCACACTCAAATTATATCACATTCAACTTATTTCGAGCAGCTCAGTTGCAGGGTCATTGTCTCATGGTCAGGAATTCAGTCTTAATCTGTGCCCAATAGCTATTTCTCAAGGGAAGAATACTTATTTTGCTGGCTTTACTCCAAAATGATTGGGACCTATAATGTGATTCTCTGACAGAGTAGGACATACTCTTATCAAGCTGATTAAATGTCCACAGATCCTTGCGCTGAAGTCTTAACAGACTCAAGAACACTGCCTCGTATTAGGTATCACACAGGTTTCTGTTTTGTTTTATGCATAGCTTGCATCTGAAACTCAAACAAGCCAACCAGGTTTTCTGCATCTTTCTTCCAGAAAATAGAAACAGATGAAATACCGCCTAACTCATTTTATGAAGACAGCATTACCCTAAATACTAAAACCAGACAGACATTAAAAGACATTTCAAACCAGTATCTCTCATGAACATAGATGTAAAAATCCTCAACAAACTATTAGCAAATAAAGTCCATTGATGTATAAAAAAAATTATATATCATGGCCAGGTGAGAATTATTTCAGGTATGTAAAACTAGTTCAACATTCAAAATCAATTAATGTAATCCATCACATCAACAGTTTGAAGAATGAAAATCATATAATCATACCAACTGATGTAGAAAAAGCACTGGGCAAAATCCAACACCCATTTATAGTAAAAGCTCTAACAAAACTAAGAACAGAGGCGAATTATCAACTTGATAAAGCATGTCTACCAAAATCTACAACTAACATCATACGTAATGGTGAGAAACAGATGTTTTCTCCCTAAGATGAGAAACAAGAAAAGGATGTCGCCTCTTGTCATTCCTATTCAACCTCATACTGGAAGTTCTAGCTAATGCAGTAAGACAAGACAAGAAAAGAAAAGATAGATTGGGAAGGAAGAAATAAAACTGTCATGTTCACAGATGATGAAATTTTCTATGTAGAAAATCTAAAAATCACACAAAAAATCCTGAAATTAAATGATCACAGCAAGGTTACAGGATACAAAGTTAATATACAAAACTAACTGTTTTCCTGTATGCCAGGAATAAACAATAAAATTTGAAATTTAAAATAAAAAACTACTTTTATTAGTACCCCAAAAATGAAATACACATAGGTATCAGTCTAAATCTAACAAGATATGTACAAGAGAAATATGAGGAAGCCTATAAAATTCTGAAGAAAGAAATAAAAGAAAACCTAAATAATTAGAGAGATATCCCATGATAATGGATTGGAATACTTAATGTTAAGTTGACAGTTCTGCCCAATTTGATGTACAGATTTAACCCAATCCCCATCAAAATTCCAGTGAGTTATTTTACCCCGAGAGTGATTCTAAAATTCATATGCAAAGGCAGAGACCCAGAATAGCCAGCACAATACTAAGGAGGAAGAACTATGTTAGAAGACTGATAGTACTTCAAAAATCAGTATGAAGTTATGTAATCAAAACAGTGTGTATTGGTGAAAGAAGGTAGCTATAGATCCAAAAAGATCAATGGAACAGAACAGAGCGTCCAGAAATAAACCCACAAAAATACAGTCACCTGGTTTTTGACAAAGGGGCAAAGGCAATTGAATAAAGGATAATCATCCCAAGAAACAGTACTGGAACCATGAAACACCTACATGCAAAAATTATTAATATAAACAGATTTTTTTGACTTTTCACAAAAATTAACTCAAAATAGGTCATAAATCTAACTGTAAAAAGCTTAAATATAAAATTTCAAAAAAATAACACGGGGAAAATCCAGATGACTTAAGGTTTGGCAATGACTTTTTTTTTTTTAATAATCTCTACACCCAACATGGGACTTGAACTCATGTCCCCAAGATCAAGGGTCACATGCTGTACCAACTGAGCCAACCAGGTGCTTTGGCAATGATTTTTAATACCCAACATCCAAAGCACTATGCAAGAAAGAAAATATAGATATGTTTGATTTAATTAAAATTAAAAACTTATTCTCTCTGAAATATTCTTTTAAGAGAATAAAAAGACAAGCCACAGACTGGGAGAAAATCTTTGCAAAACACATAATTGATAAAGAACTCGTATCCAAACTAAGAACTCTTAAAATTAAACAATGAAAAATTAAATAATCCAATTCAAAAATGGGCAACAGAAAAATGGATTAAAGACTTGAATGTAGGGGCGCCTGGATGGTTCAGATGGTTAAGCATCTGCCTTCAGCTCAGGTCATGATCCCAGGGTCCTGGGATCAAGCCCCACATAGGGCTTCCTACTCGGTGGGGAGCATGCCTCTCCCTCTCCCTCTGCTGTTCCCCTGATGTGCTCTCGCTCTCTCTGTCAAATAAGTAAATAAAATCTTAAAAAAGAAAAAAACAAAAAAGACTTGAATGTAAGACCCGAAACCAGAAAACTTCTAGAAGAAAGCATAGGGGTACAATCCTTAACATCAATCTTGGCAATGATTTTTTGGATTTGACACTAAAAGCAAAGGCAACAAAAACAAAATAAACAAAGGGACTACTTCAACTAAAAAGTTTCTAAAAAGCAAAGGGGGGGCACCTGGGTGGCCCAGTCGGTGAGGCACCTGACTCTTGATTTCAGCTCAAGTCATGATCTCAGGGTCCTGAGATGGAGCCCCACGTCAGGCTCTGCGCTCAGTGTGCAGTCGGCTTGAGATTCACTCTCTCCCTCTTCCTCTCCCCCTCCCCCCACTCGCATGTGCTCTCTCTAAAGTAAATAAATAAAATCTTAAAAAAAAAGCAAATAGGAGAAAATATTTGCAAAACATACATAGGGTAAGGAGTTAATATTCAAAATATGTAAAGAAACCATAAAATTGAATATCAAAACAAACAACACTCCAATTAAAAATGGGTAAAAGAGGGGGCGGAGCAAGGTGGCGGAGGAGTAGGAGACCTGGATTTCCTCTGGTCTCAGGAATTCAGCTGGTTGGGGATCAAACCATTCTGAACACCTATGAACTCAGCAGGAGATCAAAGAAAACAATAGCAACAACTCTGAACAGAAAAGCGACCACTTTCTGGAAGATATAACGTGCAGAGAAGTGAATCTGAGGTGATATTTGGGAGGATAGACGGCAGGGGAGGGGGCATCCATTGGCTGCTACTGGCAAGTGATAGAGCCACGCAGCACAAAATCGGAACTTTTAGAAGTCGGCTCCGCTGAGGGACGTCGCTCCAGTGGCTAAGCGGGGGGTGGAACCCTCGTGGGACAGCGTGGTCTCAGGACCCTCGGGGTCACAGAAAGACCGGGGGTGCCTGAGTGCAGCAGAGGTCCCAGGTATCGGAGCGGGTATCTAAATAAAAGAAGCAAATCTAAAGCTATACACTCTTTGATTCTGACTATATGACATCTTGGAAAAGGCAACGTCATAGAGGTAATAAAAGATCAGTGGTTGCCAGGGGTTCCAGGGAAGGAAGGAAGGCAGGAATGAATTGATGGAGCAGAGAATTTATTTACAGGGTGCTGAAACTATACAGTCCTGTAACAGTGGAGATATGACATTATGGGGTAGGGGAGAGAGGGGATCTGAGAACTCTCTAGTTCCTGTGCAATGTGCAATTCTCTGTAAACCTAAAACTGCTCTACAAAATAAAGTCTATGAAGACAAAAAAAATTGGCATGAGTTCAGGAACCGAACAAGTGACCATGATTTTTACTATGTCAACAACAGTCAAACTTCTGCATCTCTGTGTTTGCCTTTTCTGTTGATAGATGTTAAGCAGCACCTTCACTGGCTGCCCATCTGTGTTTCCCCTTTAGGATGCCAAGTTCAACTGACCATATATCTGTGGGTCAAGGCCCCTTGGCTGCCCCTCTGACCTTGAGAGTCATTATGGGCACTCAGTTGCAGCCTCTGGGCTTCTGGCACTTAGGACCTACCACCTGGTCTCTATCACTCCAGGATTCCCTTGGATAAGGGAATGAGCCCAGTTCTGTGACCACTTCTCCTGTCAAAAGCTCCAGCCTGCAGAGAGCTGCCACTGAACGTGCTAATGTCCCTCTCAGCAGCACAGTCCTCATGGTATTGGCAGGTGACGTGTCCTCTGGACCCTCCCATAACCCTCGAATGTATCTCTCTCCACTTCTATCTTCTACCAGGGAGACTCGGGCACTTCCGCTTCACTTGCCTTTGGCCATTGCTTTCTCCAGACTTGTCAGAGCCACCCTAAGTATGAGTTCACCCTATCCCCTGGGCTACTGGCTAGGGTTTTAAACCTGTGTTCTGAAAAAGTTCTCCCAAGTCAATGAATTACTGCTTATTCAGTCTTACATTCTGGCACCTTCAAAATCCACTTCTGGAGGGCAGGGCAGAGGGCAGCAGGGAGGCATGTGGGGTAGAGGGCACCAACAACAAGAGAGAGTGCCAAGTGCAGCTGCTGCAGCCCTGACAGGAGCCCACGAGAGCCACCCTGGTGTGTGACAGAGTGAACAAGCAGATTGTGGCCAGACCATAGAGGACACCACCATTTTTGCAGCAACCAGCCCAGGAAGCTAACCCACAACCATTGTATCAACTGACGGAATGGTTAGGACCAGCTTTGTTCCTTCCTTGCTTCGGCTTCCAACTCAGATCAACCAGAGAAAGTCAAGTATGTTACCCCAACCAATCACATAACAGGCGTCACTTTTAGTTAGCTAGTCTGCTTCAGCTTCCACATGCCAGCATCATCCAAGCAGGGCAGACCTGAAGCCCCTTCTTTCTTATTTATTTATTTACTTTTCATTATATGGCTTCCCTCCTTTTCTGTCTGCCCTTGAGTCTCTCCGCAAATGATGGCAGCTGGCTCCCTTGCTATGGCAAGCTCTGAATAAATAGACTCTGTTCCTATCTGAGAGGTCTATGTTTATTTCCACATCAGTAAGAGGGTTAATACCCCTGACCCCCACTCCACACCCTGCCCACTCCAGGAGAAAAAATGCATCAGCTCAGGAACTTGGAGATGAAAATGCATTAGATGTGTTTAAAATCTCATCTTACTGTCTGTTATCTTAGACCACTCACAGTACATGTGTTATTTGGGTTCCCTAAGAGTAGATGCTAAAATGGAGGTCAAGAGATTGATTGGGGGACCAAGTAATGAAGGGCTGGGAGCTGGAGAAGGAGGAAGTGTCTTCTAACACCTTGCAGAAAAGGGGGAAGGGGACTGGACAGCAAGAAATCTGGGACTATTGCACAGAGAATTTTCGAGAAACCGTCTCTTAACTATTTAGATGTTACAACCAAGCTAATGAAATCACCTTAGAGAAACAGTTTGGTGTTATAACAGCCATTTTTCCCCGAAACTAAACATATGATTTTTGCCTTTAAAACTCGAAAATGTTTTGTTGATGATTTTGTTCCCCTGGGAGTTGGGCATGTAGTATGATGACCACATTCTTAGTTGAAGAAGAGCCATCTGGAGACTCTGGAGTAACTGTATGATCTCTCAAACTGTGGAGTTCTATTGCTTTTCTCCACAGTGGGCTGGGTGTCTGTTATTATTGGTTTCCACCATAAAATAAATATAACTCTATAGAGAGCTAACTGTGCAGAAGTGAAGAGAGTATAAGAGAGGTCAGATTTCCAACAAATATTAGAGTTCCTCTTTTCAAAATACCTATTAGCACACAGTTCAACGTTTTCAGCCACTTCTCACTCGGGGTGTTTCACATTTGACTTTTTCCCTCTCCGGCAGAAGAGACAACCTGCACCAACACACAATCTCTGACCTGAGTTCCTCTACCAGAAAAAACAGAAGCTGACCCGAGCAGTACCAACCCTCCCACCAGGTCTCTGGATGGGGGGGCATGCACTCCACAAGGCTAAGGGCCAAGACAAAATTATTCCACAGGTTATGTCCACCTGTGAATAAGCTGGGAAGAAAGAAGAGACATTGAGTTGCTGTGAATGCGAATTTAGTCTCTAAATTTCTGTGGTTCCTCACTGCCCTCTCTCCTGACACCCCTTCCCCACCTCCCATTTCTGTTACTACCCAGGGACAGGACAAGTGTAAGCATTAGGTTAACAGGGTGGTTCTGTTCAGAGTTTAGAAGCTGGCCTCTTCTTTTGCCTCCTCCACTCTGTCCTTCCATACATGACCTTGTGTCACTCCAACACCTCACCTGAACTTCCACCTTCGCAATAACACCCAGTGACCTCAATCTCCTCACTTCGCCCTCAGAATGTCTTTCTGATAACCCCCTAAGCATTCTGACTGATTAATTCACCTTGAGAAAACAATGGACCTCCTAGAGAATTTGCACTATTTAATGGAGCTTAATAATAAAATAACGTATTTAAATGTGTTGAATTTCGAACCAAATTGAAAAGGGTCAGGATTTCTGGCTATTTGGGGGAAACGGTTTCCAACAAGAGGGATTACTCATACAACCGACTCATTTAATGTTGCAACATAGATTAATAAATGGCTTCACAATACCAATAATAACACAAGAGTTAATGTAGTCTTGGATACTATTAGTTGCCACTAATAGCATTATTCAAGTTACCTCCAAAGATGGGTAAGGAAGGAGTATTTATTGGAAATCCACTTTAGGACTGGAGTTATTTGATCAATACATTTCTAACTGATAGCCAAGCATTTTTCTAAGTTTTAAAGATATGATGATAAAGAAGTCAAACAAATTTCATGTTTTTGTGTGCTCATATTTTAATAGAGGAATCATCCAAAGAAAAATTAAATAGTTAACATCGAAGAAAGAACAGCGGGAAGGGGGGTGGGGGAGAGACAAGAGGAAGAAAGAAAAGAAGGGAGGGGGAGGAAAAAAGAAGGAGGAAAAGAAGGAAATTTTCAAATACTATTAGGTTCTATAAAAAAAACAAGATGTGATAGAAAAACAGATGACAAGGTGATTTTTGAGAAGGTGACATTTAATCTGAGGCTTAAAAGTGAAATAAGTCAATCAGAGAAAGATAATTATATGGTTCCAGTCATATGTGGAATTTAAGAAACAAAACAAAGGATCATAGGGGAAGGGAGAGAAAAATAAAATAAGATGAAATCAGAGAGGGAGACAAACCATAAGAGACTCTTAACTATAGAAAACAAACTGAGGGTTGCTGGAGGGGAAGTGGAGGGGATGGGGTACTTGGTGATGGGCATTAAGGAGGTCATTTGATGTAATAAGCACTGGGTGTTATATGCAACTGATGAATCACTAAACTCTACCTCTGAAAATAATAATATACTATATTTTAATTAATTGAATTTAAATAAAAAAAAGAAATAGTCACCATGGGAAGATCTGGAGGAAGTGTGTTCTAAGCAAACAGAACAGCAAGTGCGAAGGCCTTGAGGCAGGAAAAAATGTGAAGCCCCTAGGACACATAGAAGAGAGAACGATGTGGTGTGTTTGGGACACAGGCAGCCTGGCAGTGCAGGTGAGCCCATGGATAGGGGAAAGAAGGGCCAGCAGTGAGGCTACAGAGGTGGGAAGGAACCAAATTACATAGGGAGTTTTGCCTTTAGTGTAAAGCAAAGGAAAGCCATTGGGGTATTTTTTTTTTTTTTCAGAAGCAGTCCATCATCTGATCTACATTCTAAAAGGTCATGTTGGCTCCAGTTTGGAGAATGGGTAGGAGAGGAACAGGAGTAGAGGCAGAGTAATCACCTAAAAGGGTGTAGCAGGACAGAGGTGATGACAGAGGGTAGTCTACGTCGGTAATGGAGGAGGTAGATGAGAAATTCAAGAACTGAGGTGTCTCTGGAAGTGAACACCTTCTCCTGCTCTCTCTCTTTTTCTCTTACTTTCACCCTGGTACTTTGCACATGAGGCCAAAGAATTGCTTCTTTCCCCCTCTCTACTGGGAGCTTCAGCTGCTTATGCACAGACTTTGCTTCCTCAACTGTTCAGTTGTGGCTTGAAGATAATCCCTCTCTGGGCCACTCTGATGCCTGAGATGCCAGGAGCTTCCAGTTTTAGTTTCATCCCTTCTTTCATTTAGTCTTTTTGTTGATTAATCCACATTTCAGAAATAGAGTAACCCAGGTCTTCGTTTTATGACAGCCTAGTAAGTCGTATCAGTAGCCTTCCTAGAGATGGGTTGATCTGGTCTGAGGGTGCCTCATGGTCCAATCAGGTGCCTGATCCTAGAGCCAGAAACATAGTCCCTGGGGAGCACAGGCTGAGGTCAAGGCAGAAGAGTTCAGAATGCCCCTTGATTTTCCCCTCCAAGTACACCTATCAATGTATTTCTTCTGTATCTATTTACTTATTTAAGTTTTTAGAGAGAATTTGAGGGGCTTATGAAGCTTAGCACTGTATTTAAAAATCCAGCGCAAATACTCTTTAAAAATAGGGATAACAAATTTGAATATTGAATTAGTTACTAAGGACATGAAGCAAAAGTAGCTTAAACTGGGCCAAAATTATAATAATTACTGTGAAACTGCTCAGAAGTCTCTATTGAGGAAAGTTCAAGTATTTTAACATTACAGATGCTTTTGCTTTGTGTAATAGGTCCTTCTAAGTCATCTGCCTGAGTAACTCCTGCTCATCCCTCAAGACTCAACTTAATCATAACATCCTCTGAAAACCATTCCTGACTTCTGCCACCTCCTAGTTTGTTTGTGACATGATACAAAGCATGACAGCCAGCTTACATTTCTGTTACAGACTCTGTCTTGATGATAAGTTTCACTGTCTGACCCTCTCCTCTAAATTGTGACCTCTTTAGGTCTACAAATTCATTCACCTGTTCATCCTCACTGCTAAATATGGCATTCATCACATATTAGTGCCCAATAAATATTCATCAAATGTATACATGAATGAATAAGCATTATATTATAAAAATAATTGCCTCTAATTCTTACTGGTTTTTAAAATTTTGTTTACCTGATGGGCAACTTATCTTCGGCAAAGCAGGAAAGAATATCCAATGGGAAAAAAGATGGTCTCTTCAACAAATGCTGTTGGGAAAACTGGACAGCAACATGCAGAAGAATGACACTGGACCACTTTCTTACACCATACACAAAAATAAATTCAAAATGGATGAAAGACCTCAATGTGAGACAGAAAACCATAAAAATCCTAGAGAACACAGGCAGCAATTTCTTTGACCTCAGCTGTAGCAACTTCTTACTAGACATGTCACCAGAGACGCGGGAAACAAAAGCGAAAATGAACTATTGGGGCCTCATCGAGATAAAAGTCTTCTGCACAGTGAAGGAAACAATCAGCAAAACTACAAGGCAATCTCCTAAAGAAGAGAAGATATTTGCAAATGACATATCTGATATGGGATTAGTATGTAAGATCTATAAAGAACTTGACAAACTCAACACCCAAAAAACAAATAATCCAGTTAAGAAATGGGCAGAAGACATGAATAGATATTTTTCTGAGGAAGACATCCAGATGGCTAACAGACCCATGAAAAGATTCTCAACATTACTCATTATCAGGGAAATACAAATCAAAACCACCATGAGAGACTGCCTCACACCTGTCAGAATGGTTAAAATTAACAACTTAGGAAACAACAGATGTTGGTGAGGATGCAGAGAAAGGGCAACGCTCTTGCACTGTTGGTGGGACAAACTTGTGCAGCCACTCTGGAAAACAGTATGGAGGTTCCTCAAAATGTTAAAAATAGAACTACCCTATGATCCAGCAATTGCCCTACTAGGTATTTACCCAAAGGATACAAAAATACAGATTCGAAGAGGTACGTGCACCCTAATGTTCATAGCAGCATTATCAACAATAGCCAAACTATGGAGAGAGCCCAAGTGTCCATCAACTGATGAATGGATAAAGAGGTGGATACTCAGCCATCAAAAAGAATAAAATCTTGCCATTTGCAACGACATGGATGGAGCTAGAGTGTATTATGCTAAGTGAAATAAGTCAGTTAGAGAAAGAAAAATACCATATGATTTCATTCATATGTGGAATTTAGGAAACAAAACAGATGAATATATTGGAAGGGGAAAAAGAGAGAGAGACATTGGTAAGCAAAGGATAAGAGACTCTTAACTTTAGGGGCACCTGGGTGGCTCAGTCGGTTAAACATCTGCCTTCAGCTCAGGTCATGATCCCAGGGTCCTGGGATCAAGCCCCGAATCGGGCTCCCTGCTCAGGAGGGGAGTTAGCTTCTCCCTCTCCCTGCTCGTATTCTCTCTCTCACTCTCTCTCTCTCAAATAAATAAAATCTTTAAAAAAAAAAGAGAGAGACTCTTAACTTTAGAGAACTAAGTGAGGGGTGAAGGAGGGAAGCAGGTGGAGGATGGGCAAGATGCAGGATGGGTATTAAGGAGGGCACTTGTGATGAGCACCAGGTGTTGTTTGTAAGTGATGAATCACTGAATTCTCCTGAAACCAATATTACACTATATGTTAACTAACTAGAATTTAAATAAAAATTTGAAAGAGAAATAAAAAATAGGGGCTCCTGGGTGGCTCAGTTAGTTGAACGTCCAACTCTTGATTTCAACTCAGGTCATGATCTCAGGGTCCTGGGATCAAGCCCCAAGTCAGGCTCTCTGCTCAGCATGGAGTCTGCTTGTCCCTCTCTGGATCCTCCCCCCACTCGTGCTCTCGCGCCCTCACTCTCTCTCTCTCTCTAAAATAAATAAATAAAATCTTCAAAAAAAATTTTTGTTGGGCGCCTGGGTGGCTCAGTTGGTTAAGTGTCTGCCTTTGGCTCGAGTCATGGTCTCAGGGTCTTGGGATCGAGTCCCACATCAGGCTCCCAGCCCAGCAGGGAGTCTTCCTCTCCCTTTCCCTCTGCTGCTCACCCTGCTTGTGCTCTCTCTCTCTCTCTCTCTCTCCCTTGCTCATTCTCTCTCTCAAATAAATAAATAAAATCTTTTATAAAAAAGATTTTTTTTTGTTTACCTGTCTAGCATACATTTTCCCCTTTCGGTGAGAGCAGACTGATTTTTTTTCTTTGAGAAACCACACAAACAAATTCTAAGCTCTTGCAATTTCATAGGAATTGGCAGGATTGAAAGAAGACTCAGTCTTGGTCAATCAGACCCACCTACCCTCCTGGCCACAGTGATTTGTGCCAGGATAAACATATGACCCAAGCAAAGCCATGAAGGGGCAAGTCCCAGACTTCGGTAACTATCAGAAAAAAAGGTGCTCTTTCTACTGAGGTGGCCAAGCCAAGACAGGATAGGCCAGATTTTCTGGTGGCTATCTTTGGCAACAGTTGAGGAGAACCTTTCTTAGAATGAGGCCAATACACGTATTAGCTGAGCCAAGAGATAAAGATGGATAAATCTGTCTTTGGTTAAGTTCCTAAATACAGCTATGCTGAAAGCTGAATCCATACCCAATAGTCTTCATTTACATAAGCTGAGAGAATTGTTCACTTAGTTGGGTTTCTCTCCTAGTCAACCAAAAATGTTTGGACTAATACACACAATTTTGTTGTTGTTGTTTTTTTCTCTTATGGTATTTAATATTGATTTCGAATTTAAGGAAAAGAGGATATTTTTCAAATAAATCTAGTTTCTCTCTATTCGATTAGTTTTAAGAAAGCTTTATTTTATAATTGTTAAGCTTAAAGATATTTCTCCTAAATATCATAACCAAACCAGAGATTTATCTCATGGTTTTCAATATGAGGCTACTTAAAAAAACGGCTTGTAGAAGATAAGTTTATATTAAGATGTAATGAGAATGCCAATAGCACTCTGATGGTGTGGCTGGCAATTCATAGGAAATCTAATCTCATAGCTGAATAAAATGTTTCTGTTGGAAGTTAAAAGTGACTCTCTGATAAAGTTAAATGTTAGAGAACCTAGGTAGTAAATGCAAGAGGAAGGAAATAGGGGCTCTTCTAATAGGGGCGCTTCCCCCATGTAATACTTGGTTTCATTGTGAGCAGGGCAGTCAGCGCACAGCTTTGGCTGAACAACCAGCAGGTACTCGTTGGCTCATGGATCCTAGAAGAGGAGAATATAGAGTATAGTACTTGTGGTCCAACTGTAAGTCTCGGGATCTCATGTGGGAACAGCAAGGAAGCTGGAATACAAGCCTCCCTCTATTTCCCACAAGCCAAATATCACAACTGCATGAGCACTAGGATTTGGTAAGGCGGGGAAATTGGTAAGTCATGCATCTAAATATTATTTTATTTGAGATTACCTCATTTAACCAGTTTTGTATCACACTGTGAATGGCATAGAAGGAAAGAACACTCTGTTTTGGTATAATAGATATCCCCAGGTGAAATCTATACCAAGAAAGCTTGTGGGGATATGAAATCCTTAAACATGGCAATCCTGAAACTCTGTTTTGGAAAAAGAACCCCATTTAACATAAAATGTAAGTTCATTTGCTAATTTACAAAAATGTAAGTCTATTTGTAGGTTTATCAAGTAAGTGTATCAAATCTTTACAAAGATATCTTAAATAATTTAGAAGAATATCACTCCAGTTTTTTTTTAAATCCAGTTTTCTCTCAATTATTTCATTTTGTCATTAAATCACACACATAGGCCTCTAGCACAGCTTCCATTCTTCCACTCAACACTTACTGAATATCCGCTATTCCAAGCACCCAGCGTGGCACTGGGCATACAGAGCTAATAACAGCATTATCTCAACTTCTTGGAAATAACAGTAAATACTCAAGACCGGCATGCCAATTTATCCCATAAAGAATGTATTTTAATGGATTCAGTCTACATTCAGAATTTGTTTTAACTCTGTTGAAGATACAAAGCACATTTCATTAAGGATTTCAACAACACAGTAAATGGGTGTCATCTCTGCAGATCGTATTGCAAGGACAGGTGAGAACTTCATTACTGCCTTTCAAAACTTCCCCCAAACTGTAGGTTATGGACAATTTTTACTTAAGTCGTGTGATTTGCAAAACTTGCAAATATTAATAAATATGTTTTAAAATAAAAAGATGGAATGTTACAAATTTTACATTAGATGATGCAATTAAAGGCACAATATAAAATCGAATCTAAAGCAATGACAATCACTGCAGCAAGGAAAGTCTGAGTTAGTGCTGAGAATCTGGGTTCTAGCTCAGGGGAAACACTGATATAGCAGCAGATTTATTTTCGAGGGATGAAATACAGTCTCAAAGACTCAAATAGATCACAGGAAGGAAGTTTGATTTCATCCCCATCAAGGCTCCTACGTTACCCATCTATTGAAGTGCAGGACTCACTCTGTCTCCTTGATATGGAAGCTAATACATTCAGTTATGACAACATGCCCAGAGCAATCCTTTTAAAAACTTTGGAATGATTAACTCCACTGAGTGACATAAATTGTCCTCTGTACACAAAATGCAGGCAGATTTTGAAACCAGGAATTCACCAGACCAAATGAAAAGAATCATAGAGTTTCTTAAAGTAACGATGCTTTCAAAATGTTCTTGAGGAGTGCTTGGGTGGCTCGGGTCAGTTAAGCATCTGCCTTAGGCTCAGCGCATGATCCCAGGGTCCTAGGATCCAGCCCTGCTCAGTGGGCAGCCTGCTTCTCCCTCTCCCTCTCCGTCTGCCTCTCCCTCCAGCCCCCGCTCATGCTCTCTCAAATAAATAAACAAAATCTTTATATTTTTGTTTTTTTTAAAGATTTTATTTATTTATATTTCAGAGAGAGAGAGAGCATAAGCAGGGGGAGTGGCAGGCAGAGGGAGAAGCAGGCTCCTGGCTGAGCAAGGAGCCTGATGTGGGACTCGATCCCAGGACCCTGGAATCGTGACCTGAGCAGAAGGCAGATGCTTAACCAACTGAGCCACCCAGGAATCCCACAAATAAATAAATTAAATCTTTGAAAAAAATTCTTAAAAAAATGTTCTTGAAATATGACTTTTGAACACTTCTCTTCATATCAAAGTATTCCAATTTTCTTTATCTTTCCCACTTATTTAAGTCTTAAGCAGAAAATCCATACTCTGGTCTTAGAATCCCGAACCATAATTGCTGTGAACTTATTTAATTAAAGTATATCAGTCTGTATTGTTGGTTTTCTGTTAATTCCATATAAGTCTAAGACTTCTGTTCACCCATAAGGTTAGCTCTGCACCCATTTGATAGATGGTAGTGACATAATTAATGCCTCCAAATCAGTTCAGATCTCCCAGAATACTGAAACAACTCAAAGAAAACATTATAGTCATCATTCTCGCAAAATTAAAGTCAGCAGGTGCTCGAATGTGGCTGCCCACAAATGAAGCCTTGCCTTGTATGAGTTTCATGCTAATTAGCAGAGTGCGTTGTAATGACCCATGTGCCTGGTCTCCACTAGAATGGAGAACAAGGATGCGATCTTCCTCAGGGTGTCCTCAGTGCATGACAGAGTAGAAAATATACTCACGACTAATAAACAAACTGCAGGCTAGGGTTTGCTACTGCCCCGGGAAAACACTTTAGAATAGTTCAAAGAAAGTGTATGAGCCATTACGGAAGAAAACAGTCCTGATTTTACCTCATCGTTTGATGACCTCTGATATTATTGGGAATTAGCTGAGAAAAATGTGTGTCTGATGTTAACTACAGTTGCTTAGAATTCCCTTCTCATTTAAAAAAAAAGGTCCCAAACAATTCCAAAATATATGATGTCAAAGTAAAAGTAGATAGGTAATCGCGTGCTGCTTTCCTCTGCTTTGACCTGACCACTGGCTTAGATGAGGGACTTCTGAAGACATTCTCCAATAACCAGAAGCTGTGGAGAATAACTAATAATTTGGATGACAGAATCAGGCTCCTAATTTAATGTCTTATTCTTAGCTCAAAAGAGAACATTTTCAATACATGTGCAAAAAGATGTTAACCAAGCAATGCCACTTCTACAATTTTCTTTAAGGAAAGAGCAAAATTGTTCAAAACCTTTTTGTATTTCTTAAGATAGGGGAAAATGTAAATAGTGGAAGAGTTTAATAAATATGACACATATCTACATTTTAGTTATTGAGAAATCCTTATGTAGATTGGGGTTGGCAAACTATGGGCTGCAGGCCAGATTTGGCCCATAGCCTGTTTTTGTACAGTCTGCGAGATAAAAAGTGGTTTTTACATATTGAAAGCTCTATAACATAAAAAAAATAGCAACAATAAAACAAATACCATTCACCAGACCGCATGTATCTCATGAGGCTAAATAAAATATTTGCTATCTGGCCCCTTGTAAAAAAATGTTTGCTGACCCCTGATAAAAACTGACACAAAAAGATGTTCATATAATAAGTAGGACACGGGACAGCATGTGTAGTATTTCATTTTATAAAATTCTGCAGATGTATGTGTGTACACACAGAAATATCTAGAAGAAAATGAGTGACAGTGGTGATTTCTGGGTTCTGAAATTGTACTTTTTCTTTATCTTTCTCATTCACAGATTGATTTTTAAAGTAATGTACATGTGCCATTTTTATAATAAGAGGCTATTTTCATTTTGAAAAAGAGAGCCCCCTAAAATATAGTCACTGCTGATACTTACCATGCTTCCTTTATACGGCAGCCAACTGCTCTCAGGACTTGGCATGCATTTACTCACATGATTCCTTACAACATCCAATAAAATATATACTTTTTCTAATCTTATTTTCAATTTCAGAACTAAGAGAGAGCTAATTACTTGTCCAAGTATGCATTAGGATGTAACGGAGCTGGGGTTACAGTCTTGAGAGTGCTGTTCCTGAGACTATGTGTCTAACCACTAGACAATACCGTCCTACAAAGACATAGATCAGATGTGCACTCATGGCAAGACTGGGGCAAAACTCCTGGGTCTCTTTTGATATCAACTTTTATGCAATTTATAGTGTGGTATGACCTCCAGAGAAAGATGTCAGTCTTTTGTTTCATAAACAGTATCTAGTACCAAAGAAGTTACAGTTCTGCTCCACATCTATAGTATTGGACAAACTCTGAGAGGTGTATTCAGTTCTGAGTGTCCTTCTTGGAGAAGAATTTTTTTGACAATCTGAAGCATTTCAAAGGGAGAACAAAAGAATGGACAGGAGGGAAAAGCAACCCAAATGTTTGTTCTGAGAAGTTTCTGGCAGAAGACATAAATTAAGGAAAATCACACAACTGTCTTCACTGTTTGAAGACCATTTATAACGGAGAGGAGCTAAGTCTTGTTCTCTGACTCCAGGGGTAGAAACAGGACCATTAGGTTACAAGTCATGATGCAGTAGCTCTTACCCTAATACATGTAAAATGTTTTTTCTTAACACCTATAGCACAAGAAATGGACTGTTCACTCCAGTGGTGTGCTACTTCCCCAACACTTTTATAAAAATGAGGGACACCCCTCAAAGGGGATGGAGTGTGCTAGCTTAGCCACAAAGGCATTCTGAAATGGCCACAGGCTGGAGGGCAAATTTATTCCACACACTAGAGATAACTTGAGCACATAAAAACTCGGCCAAATGGACCAGTGTTTTCAAACTCCATCCTAGAAAATATCCATCATTGGCTTGAAAGTAATCATCTCTGTTTATGGATGAGGATGTGAGAAAAGGCACATTAATTTTTCGGCATTTTAGTTCTTCAAGGATATATGTAAGCAACAGAAAGTGAGAAATAAAACTGTCAACCCCAACACTCAGCCTGGATGTTGAAATCCAAACCACGTCCTACTGTCTTCATGAAAATGGCTCTGTTACCTTTTCCTGTCTTCATTAGCATAGCTTCCAGGACTCTTCCAGAACTGCCGTTGGGTTTGTACCTGAAGATTCCTTGAATCACTGCCTCAAAACCCTCACCTTGCTGTTTCTGACAATCCTGAACTGTTGTATCATGACTCTTACACAATTCTAATCAAGTCCTTGCCTTGAAAGACCTGTCTTAAGCCAAATTTCCAATCCTCCAAGACAGTGCCAAAGCTTTGTGAGGTGAGGTTCCTTCTTGCTATGGTAGGCGATACATTCGGCTTTGTCTTATCAAAAGCTTTGTTGTGACATTTGGGGGGCCAGCTTTTGACAAGGGCTGCTAGAGAAGAATAGCACCTAATAATAATGATTCCAGAGAGAGAGACTTAGAAATGGATACACAAGGAAGATTAAAGTGGGAAGTTAGGAACAACTTGGCAACCCCACTGTGATTGTATGGTGATCAGCTCAGGAAATAGGCGATTATAAATAAAGAAACCATGAATTGCATGTCCATTGGTGTTTGTGTTTAGAAAAAAAAAAAGTGGAACTTGGACGACGCTACTTTTGTTATGTAACAAATGACTAAGATTCTTATCCCCTCCGCGTGACCTACAGAAGACCTGGCACTCTAGGCTTAAAGATAGAAGCTTAGTCAAAGAAATCACACATGGAATATGCCAAATGTTGTGATTAAATCTGGGTAATGCTCGCTTTCTTGACATTTACTTTTGTACTTGCCCTTCACCCTTGGTTCCTCAGCAAGAGTTGCAGACGTAGGAGCGAGAGGAGGGAGCCGTAGCACAGACTGCTTATTATTACAAAATGCATAGAATGGAACTTGGAAAGCTTGGAAGAGAACAGGAAGATGTCCAAGTGAATAATAAAGAATGATTTTTTTTTTTTTTTGGTCTTCAGTGGTAAACAAAGACGCGTCTGGTGTTCCTCACTCTATTCACCATTCTCTTTTCTATTACTTTCACTTCAACCTCTTAAAGGTCCAGATGCATTGAGTTCTTAGAATGACAACTCAATAAACTCCAAAGTCGGAGAATGTAAGATGTGTATAGTGTGGACATGGGGTGGGAGAGCATGGGTCCGAAACCCTTGCAGCAACATGTTGAAAGATATGTTTAAGGCAAATGATTAACAAAAGCAAACTGGACAGGAGAGAAAGCAGAAAGACTCACTAAGGTAAAGAGCAGATAAAATCACCAAGAAGAAGTTGAAGCAGCACCTATATGGAAAGCTAGGTAACCATAACAGCTTAACTAGAAAGTAGAAAGTAAAATGAGGGAAGGGGGAAAAATGCCGTCATTTACTAGGTGTGGGTATGTTGTAGAAACATAGCAAAATTGCTTATGAAATGACCTAAAGGTGTACCGTGAGTATGACTTCACACGGTAGACGGATACAGAACATTCAACCCCAAATACAATTGTAGAATATTATGGTTGTGAACAATTCTGGAATCTAATGAAAAGATATAGAATATTTTTGTCAAGGCTACCTTTGGAGTCTTTTACAGGAAAATGTGAAGGGTGTTCTTTGCTTGTTCTCACTCCTGGAAAAACAGTGAAGAAGTGAAGAAAACGAAAGCACCAAGGGATGGGATAGCAAAATTGACTGTGATAAGAGAGCCAATAAGTGGGAAAGAGGAGAGAATTCATCCACTGAATCTCAGCACCAGGTGACGTCACCCCCTGCTGGGCTGCCAAAGTATGGATGGGGAGCGCGAGTGGACAAGACTCCAGGTGGCATTAACAGAAAAACCTCGCGCGGTGTGCTAGTCCATTTGGGCTCCTGTAACAGAATATCATAGACTGGGTGGTTTATAAACCCCAGATATTTATTCTGACAGTTCTGGAGGCTAGCAAGTCCAAGATGAAGGTGCACTGCGTGTCTGGTGAGGACTCGTTTTCCTGGTTCATGGACAGCTGTTCTCTGCGTCCTCACATGGGGAAAGAGATGAAGGAGCCAAGTGTCTCTTTTCTAAGGTCACTAATTTCATTCTTTGTGACCTTGTCACCTTTCAAAGGCCGCACCTCTGAAGACCATCGTCTTGGGGACTCTGTTTCAACTTAAGAATCTCGAGCAGACAGATTCAGTCTGTGACATGCAGGAGGCAAAAAAATAAGAGGTTTGGGGGTGAAGGATGAAGATAATGAGGAGCTAGAACAAAAGAAAGAGTCTAAGAGGATCTGAAATGGTACCCAAGAAAAGCTGATACAAACAGTATTGAAAGCCATGAGACAGGATGGAGAGCACCAAGACAGTAAGGAGAGGAAGAGAAACTTTGAATCCAGGACCACCTCAGTGTTTTGAGGTCAGAGAGTTAAGGAACAGACGGGGCGGAGAGGCAACCGCTCGGGAGGTAGGATGAAAGCCAGGATGGTGTGGCGTTCTAGGAACTAGATTAAGGAAGGGATTCAAGAGGAGAAGGTCATCAGCTACGTCAAATGCAGCTGGGGGAGCAACTGAGCGAAGAAATGATGGGTGCAGCAACAATGTGAAGGTTACTGATGACTTTGTGAAGAGCAGCAAGAAAGAGTCTACCAGAGGTTCAAGGCTGGCTGCAAGGAGAGGAATTGGGGAAAGTAATGATAGGTAACTCTTCCAAGAGTTTTATCATAGTGGGACAAAAAAGTGGGAGAGTCCCTGGAAAAAGATATGAGGTGAAAGGAGCTTCTTCTTCTTCTTCTTTTTTTTTTTTAAGATTTATTTATTTATTTCAGAGAAGGGGGAGGGGCTGAGAGGGAGAGAGAGAGAGAGAGAGAGAGAATTAAGCAGACTCCATACTGAGCACAGAGCCAGAGGTGGGGCTCAGTCTCACAACACTGAGATCACGACCTGAGCTGAAACCAGGAGTCAGATGCTTAACCGACTGCGCTACCCAGGCACTCCTTCTTTTTTTAAGAATAAAGAAACTGCATGTTCATATGTTTATGAGGATAACACAGAAGAAAGGACAAAATAAATAATGTAAAAGAGGAGAAAATTGCTCAGGGTTCTGTGGAGTGGGTAAAAAGAGGTATACTCCCCTGTGCAGGGGCAGGAGTGGTAGGGGAAGTTCGTCCAGATTTCCTGGAGATGGGTCAGATTATAGAGAGATGGAGATTGAGGTAGGCAGGCAGTTAATAGTGCTGGAGTTCTCTTTGGATTATTTTGGTTTTCTCGGAGAAAGCAAAATCATGAGCTGAGAATGAACACAGGAGAGGAAGTACTAGAGCCTTGAGGAAAACTGAGATGCATATAGTAGTCTTACAAGAGAGGAGGGGAGAGTAAATGCACTGAGGAGAACTGCACAACAACAAGGCAGCGTTCACTGGACCCTGGGGGGAGACATGGCCCCTATAGTACAGACTCCCGCAGTGATGGAGAGCCGTACTGAGAACCCCACCTCCACCAGCTTCTACCTGTATGACCCAGGCAAGTTAGTAACTCTCTGCCCTCCCTTTCCTGCTCTACAAAATAAGGATGATAACAATACTTTCTTCAGAGATTAGATGATCATATATATTTATCATACATATACAGATGATAGACACACAGATAGCATAGAATTGTGCCTGAAACAGTAAATTTTATCTCATAGCCATTATCTATATTGATGTTAATGACCATGAATTTAGATTCAAGATAAACACCAAAGATCAATATTTATCAGAGTCACTTAGCTCCTTCCTCTTTCAGCACCTAATAAAATAAGTTACCAAGTCCTGTTAATTCTAACTTTTAAAAAATTTAAAATATTATGTTGCATCGGGTGCCTGGGTGGCTCAGTCGGTTAAGCATCTGCCTTCAGCTCAGGTCATGATCCCAGGGTCATGGGATCGAGCCCTGCATCAGGCTCTCTGCTCAGCGGGGAGCCTGCTTCTCCCTCTACCCCTCTCTGCTGCTCGAGATCTCTCTGTCAAAAAATGAATAAAAAAAATTTTAGAGATTTTTTTTTAATTTGAGAGAAAGATAATAAGAGAGAGCATGAGTGGGGAGGAGAGGGAGAAGCTGGCTCCCTCCTGAGCAAGGAGCCTGATGCAGGAACTCCATCCCAGGACCCTGAGATCATGATCTGAGCTCAGGGCAGACACCCAACTGACTGAGCCACCCAGGCGCCCCAATAAAATCTTAAAAAAAAATTATGTTGCATCATATGAAACTGCTCATTTTCTGCAAAAACTAAATGTAATTCAACTCTTAAGTTCCCTAATTTGTATCGGACCAACTTTAGCAGAGGGACCCAAGCCCTAATAGACTGCGATTTTTAGAGTGCTTTATTGGCAAGTTTCTTCAAATGCCAAAATGTATCTCTATTCAGCTTTTCCATTTCTTTTTCTGTACCTATTCCTAGTTTGTTTTACAACTGCATGACATTCACATACACACATATGCATGCACGCACAAATCTAAAAACTTTCTTTGAAAAAAAATCACCGGCAAAAAGCATTTTTTTTTTTTTGAATTGAAGAAAGAGGCATCTAGGTCAGTCAGGAGAGAAATGAGTGATGAGCTCTCAGAGGCTGAAAGGGAAGTGATGAATCTGGAGAGTAGAAAGATCAATTGAGCCCTGGAGGGAGAAAAGGGAGCTTCAGCAGGGACCACTCCTGGGCCCATGCCTGAAACAGAGATTTCCCAGAAAAACATCCCAAAGATGAGTGATGACCCACAGGAGAAGCAAAACCCTCAAAACAATAACAACCCCCACAACCCTCTAAAACAGTCAACGCTTGATGCAAAACAAACAAGCAAACAAACCTCAAGTCTGAACCAATATGACTTGCACTGTTTTTCCTGCAAAATATAACTCAGTGGATTCCACTCGCTCAAACATTTATCCCATCCTGAAAACTTCCAAATGGTAGTGCAATTATCCAGTTTGGGCCCAAAGAGTCAATTAAAAAAGGAACCTTCACTCTTCTGAACAGGTCACTCTTCTGAACAGGTCTTCTGAATACATTTGCTGGGTAATGATTTGCCTTCAAAAAAAAAAAATGTGGCGACAGTGTCTGAAGAGTGAAAATACCATATGAAATTCAATCTGCTGCTTGGATTGTAAGGGAACCTGTGTTTGCTGTACCTCCAAGCTGCCTTCCTTTAAACCAAGGAGATCACTGGGCTGATGTGCAGGCTGCAAAGTCTCCCGGGTCTCTGTGCTTGAGGACAGCATTTCACAAACATAATCAGTTTTAAAATATGCAAACTTCTGCCTATGTTTACACGGAGACCATTTTATTTTCTCACTTAAATAGCAAAAATAAGTTATATTTCCAGAAGAATTCACTACCAAACTACTTCATTTTGAAGTTGAGGGGCCAAGATGCATAATGCATATGGAATTCGTGTGATTTCTACACATTGTAATTGTCAAATTCAACTTGAATGAACTATATTAATGAAAATCCAAGCAGTTGCAGTAACCCTTGGCTTAATCCATATTTAACAAGTATTGACAGGCTCTTTTTTTTTATTATTAGGAAGGTAATAATCACACACCATCTGCTGCCAGTTAAATGGAACTAATTCAATTGTTAGATTACAAATGTAAAGGACTGAGTTATAAACATGTTTGAATCAAAGGGACCGTGGGCAGATTTCTTTTGGTGGCATCTGGTGCAGCCAACTCTCAATCATTTAAGGGTGAATAATTCAGTTCCTTTCCTTCCTTTCTTTGCAATTTTAGTGTATGAGCACTCCTGCCAGAAAATGGGCAGAACAAGGGTGATGAATATACATACATCCCTGCCAGGTGTAGGACTCCATGTTAGAAACAGTAACCATGTACTGTTCGGATTTGTGTATAAAGGACAGAAAAGTGACGCAAAGGCTGTACAATACTCAGCCCCCTGATGGCAAATCCAAAACAGAATTTTTCATTGTACTGTATAGTGTTCACATTCATAAATTTCCTAGACTTACAGACATATTTAGTAGATAAAATTATTATTAACCACTGCTTCTTAATTGATTCAATTCTCCCTGAGTCATTGGTGAAATTTACATTCTCCATGAGTCAATTTATAAAAATATCAAAGAATTCTGTTAAACAGAGCAGATAGTCTCTTTGATTCCTAAGCTAACTAATATAAGAATGAAAGACCAAAAAAATATACAAATGCAGAAGTACAAAGAGATCAAGAAAGAAGAGACTAGTAGAAATGAGATTTCAACAACATTTTGAAAGATGGAAATAGAAGGAGAAATTGTAAATGACTTCGCGGAGAGGAAGAGAACAGAAAGTTACAGAGAAATCCGGAGACTTTCAGCCACTGGACACACTGATGCCTTGGAAAGCAAAGCTGAGTTGCAGGAATAAAAATTAGGACTCTATTAAAAGTTGGCATGCAAATCTTACCCTCTCAGATCTCTCCCTAACCCAGAATACCCAGGACACTGCCCTTTAATTCTAGTCCTTTCTCCTTTCATTCATCCTATGGAAGACCAAAGCTTGGCCTTGAAGAAATCCTAGACTTTCCAGTTAGCTCTTAATTGCATCACTCATAAATGAGAGCATAACAAAGGAACGCTAATATTTTCAGAAGGCTCAGTGCTATACATTCTCCATTTGCCTCTCCAGAACCAGCCCCCTTCCTCCCTACCCTGAAGTGTAACTTAGGAGGCCAAGCTCTAGAGACCCAGGCCCCTGAGTCCTGTCTCCCATGTGGATTGGTAAATGGGAGGCACCAGGCACAGACTGCAGGTGAAGGAACGGTGAAATCTCTCTCCCTCCTGGGCCACAGGTTAGCAGGAGCACCATTTCCTTATCAAACAATATGTTATTTATTAAGCAATAGAGTGACTTTTTCTAAAAGTAGCTATTTTCAGGCAACCCTCTTCTCTAGCGTCAACTCTCATTAGTGTTCTGTCCAGGTTCCAATAATTTCCTCCCTCTCCTGACCTTTAGACCTCGGGGAAGTAACAGCTCTTTGCGGCTGCTAACCTCTGCTTTTCACCATTCCTTTCTGTTAACCCTTAACCCTGCAAACAGATCTTGCTTGCATGTGCCAACTGTTACCTACTAGAATCCTATCGACACAGCCTCTGACTTGAAAGATACAGACCAAGCCAAACAAGCAGAGACACCTTTTTAGAAATAGCTGGTAACATAGGAACAGAAGATACAAAAAATAACATCAGAAAATAAGAGAAGGTATTAAGATAGTATGTTCAATGAACAACAATAAGAACATAATGTTAAAGGAAAACCATCAGAGAACCAAAAAATTCTCTTGGAAATTAAAAATTTAACTAACTAAGATTTAAAAAAAAAAGATAGAAGATAGAGCAAAGAAAAGCTACCAGAAAGTAGATCAAAAAGACCAAAACAAGAAAATGGGAGAGAAAATATACAAAAATTTGAGCATTGATCCAGGACATAGAACACCCCACTAATAGGTGTTCCAGAAAGAGAGAACAGAGAAAACAAAAGGAGTAAATTATCAAGAAAAAAATTTAAGAAATCAGAGAAGATGGGTCAGGGATATACAAGAATTATTTGTACCATTTTTGCAAATTTTTATAATTTTAAAAATTATTTCAAAGTGAAAAGTTTATTTAGATGGTACATGTACATACATATATAACACATATAAAATCTTATTTGGCTATATATATTCAAGTAGGAAAAAACATGTAATATACAAAGGATCAAAATGGCATTGGACTTCTCAATGGCAATGGAGATATGAAAATAATGAGGTAATAATGTCAAAATTTGGGCACAAAATTACTTTCAACCTAGAATTACAAACCCAGTCAAACTGTCAACTAAATTTTAAGTTCGAAATAAAGATATTTCAAAACGTGTAATAACTGCAGAAAATTTATCATCAATGCTCTTTTCCTTAGAAAGCTGCAATAGAACGTGTTATAGCAAAATGAGGTAGAAAACCAAGAGAGGAAGACTTGGGATCAAGAGATAGGCTTTCAATCATTGGGCCTAGACAGCCAGAAGTCCCAGGAGGACCAGCCATGAAGCACATTTAGAGGACAGTCCATTAGGCAGGAGCAGGGCCAAGAGATATAGCAGGACGTCTCCAGGGGGGAAAAAGAAGAATTGTGGGTTAACTGATACGTTTGAATATTTGGGGAAAAAAATGGAACTGTCGTTAATTCCAGAAGAAAACAAAATGTTGTGCCAGAAAGAAAATCATCAAAAATATTCACATAATAATGATAATGTGAGCTCCGACTACTGGTGTAAATAAAAACTCTAATACAAAGGGGGTCTAAGAGAGGCATATTATCAACCCCCATCATAGGAAGCAAAGTCCAAAATTGATAATAAAGAAATAACACTTATATGTTGTTTGAAAATGTGGATGTAAATGCCAGAAGAAATAGCAAGGGAATTAGAAGTTATTGCTTTAGCAGAAAGAGACTAAGGTTGAAGGGAATCAGTGTGGCAGACTCCTGTTATTTAAGGTAAGCTTGGCATTTGAATATTAAGTGCACATATTACTTTGATAAAAATAAAATTAATTAAAAAATAAAAATACAATGACCAAGTACTCTTTATATGTCCCATCATTTATGGTAAAATATTTTTATATCTATATTATTTGTATCTATATCTAAAGTTAAACTTAACTAGCTTCAAGGAGCTTCTTCATGAAATAAACAACCTGTGTAATGGAAATAATGATGTACCTTGAAATCACCTAGACAAATGCTCATCTGTTCATACCTCCTTAGATTTTCCAAAATAGTCATAATTTCAAATATTTTATCCTACTATCCTGATAAATATGCTGATGTTCAGCAGATAATGTGACTTAATTTTCTGATTGAAAATTATCGTTCCTCTACCTTTAACCTATCACTGTGATTTAGGCACATCAAAGAACTGAATACTGTGCTATCACAAACCTTTCACACAAGATGCAGAAAAATCTATTTGTCTATATCTTCAGTGTGATAAAGGTCACCTTCAGACAAAACAATCATCGTGCTGTTTTAGCCTTGGCATTTAAAGAATTATAGCTACGGTTCTAGAAATATAGATCCATTTTGCTTGCCATCCTGCCACAGTTTGCTTAACCTTTTCAGATAGCTAAATCGTAAGGTGTGTTGCAAGTAAAGTAAAGAGCTTTAAGAGAAAATATGTAAGTGCTGGATGATGAGGCAAAGGGAAAAATGAAGCAATAATGCTTTCATATCCATCAGTTCACCGAATTCTTTTTTCTTGATATTTTTAATTAAGTTTTTATTTTAATTTCACTATTGTTAACATACAATGTTATATTAGTTTCAGGTGTAAATACAGTGATTCAACACTTCTAAACACTACTCAGTGCTCATCATGATAAGGGTGCTCTTCATCCCCTTCACCTAGTTCACCCATCCCGCGACCCATCTCCTTCTGGTGACCACTAGTTTGTTCTAAGTAGTTGAGTGTTTGGTTTCTCTCTCTCTCTCTCTCTTTTTATTCCCTTTTCTCATTCATTTTGTTCCTTATATTCCACATATGAGTGAAATCATATAGTATTTGTCTTTCTCTGACTGACTTACTGTGCTTAGCACCATTCTCTCTACCTCCAACCATGTCATTGCAAATGGCAAGGTTTCAATCCTTTTTTATGGCTGAAGAGTAGTTCATTGTAATCATCTATTGATGGATACTTGGACTGCTTCCATAATTTGGCTAGTGTAAAGAATGCTGCAATAAACATGGGGGTGCATGTATCCCTTTGAATTAGTGGGGTTTATTTTATTTTATTGTGTTATGTTAGTCACCATACAGTACATCATTAGGTTTTTGTTTGTTTGTTTGTTTATTATTGTTATGTTAATCACCATACATTACATCATTAGTTTTTGATGTAGTGTTCCATGATTCATTGTTTGCGTATAACACCCAGTGCTCCACGCAATACTGAATTAGCATTTTTATATTTTGGGGGTAAATACCCAGTAATGCAATTACTGGGTCATAGGGTAGTTCTATTTTTAACTTTTTGAGGAACCTCCATACTGTCTTCCACAGTGGCTGCACCAGTTTGCATTCCCACCAACAGTGTAGGAGGGTTCCCCTTTCTCACATCCTTGCCAACACCTGTTGTTTCTTGTGTTTTTGATTTTAGCCATTCTGACAGGTGTGAGGTGATATCTCCTTATAGTTTTGATTTGCATTTCCCTGATGATGAGTGATGTTGAGCATCTTTTCATGTGTCTGTTGGCCATCTGGATGTCTTCTTTGAACAAATGTCTGTTCATTACTTCTGCCCATTTTTAATTGGATTATTTGTTTTAGGGTGTTTGGTTTTATCAATTCTTTATATATTTTTTATACTAATCCTTTACCAGATAAGTCATTTCTCTATATCTTCTCCCATTCAGTAGGTTGCCTTTTAGTTTTCTTGATTGCTTCCTTGCTGTGCAATACCTTTTTATTTTGATGTAGTCCCAATAGTTTATTTTTGCTTTTATTTCCCTTGCCTCAGGAGACTTATCTAGAAAAATGTTGCTACAGCAAATATCAGAGAAATTACTGCCTGTGTTCTCCTCTAGGATTTTTACGGTTTTAGGTCTCATATTTAGGTACATGAACCATTTTAAGTTTACTTCTGTGGATGGTGTAGGAAAGTGGTCCAGTTTCATTTTTTTGCATGTAGCTGTCCAGTTTCCCCAAACACCGTATGTTGAAGAGACTATTTTTATATTACATATTCTTTCCTGCTTTGTCAAAGATTAACTGACTGCATAATTGTGGGTTTATTTCTGGGTTTTCTACTCTGTTCTGTTGACGTATGTGTCTATTTTTGTGCCAGTACCACACTGTTTTGTTTACCACAGCTTTGTAATATAACTTGAAGTCTGGAATTGTGATACCTCTAGTGTCGTTTTTCTTTTTCAAGATTGCTTTGGCTATTCAGGTTCTATTGTGGTTCCACATGAATTTTAGGATTGTTTGTTCTAGTTCTGTGAAAAATGCTGTTGGTGTTTTGGTAGGGATTGAATTAAATCTGTAGATTGTTTGGGATAGTATAGATATTTTAACAATATTTGTTCTTCCAATCCATGAGTGGAGAATATCTTTCCATTTCTTTGTGTCGTCTTCAATTTCTTTCATCAATGTTTTATAGTTTTCAGACTACAGGTCTTTCACTTTTTTGGCTAAGTTTATTCCTACGTATTTTATTATTTTTGATGCAATTGTGAATGGGATTGTTTTCTTAATTTCTCTTTCTGCTGCTTCATTATTAGTATAGAAATACAACAGATTTCTGTATGTTGATTTTGTATCCTTTAACTTTACCAAATTCACTTATCAGTTCTAATAGTTTTTTTTATTATGTTATGTTAATCACCATACATTACATCATTAGTTTTTGATATAGTGTTCCATGATTCATTGTTTGTGAGTTCTAATAGCTTTTTTGGTGGAATCTTTATGATTTTCTATATATAATATCATGTCATCTGCAATAGTGGAAATTTTACTTCTTCCTTACTGGTTTGGATGCCATTTATTTCTTTTAGTTGTCTGATTGCTGTGGCTAGGACTTCCAGTGCTATGTTGAATAGAAGTGGTGAGTGTGGACATTCATGTCTTGTTCCTGACTTAGGGTAAAAGCTCTCATTTTCTCCCCATTGAGGATGATGTTTGCTGTTCGTTTTTCATATAAGGCCTTTATTAGGTTGAAGTATGTTTCCTCTAAACCTACTCTGTTGAAGGTTTTTTATCATGAATGGATGTTGTACTTTGTCAAATGTTTTCTCTGCATCTATTGAAATGATCATATATTATCCTTTATCTTATTGGTGTGATGTATCACACTGATTGATTTGCAAATATTGAACCACCCCTGCAACCCACAAATAAAAGCACACACTAATCATGGTGAGTGATTTTTTTTAATGTATTGTTAGATTTGGTTTGCTAGTATTTTGTTGAGAATTTTTGCATCTATGTTCATTAGAGATATTGGCCTGTAGTTCTTTTTTTTTTTTTTTTTTTTTTGTAGTGTCAGTATGTGGTTTTGGTGTCAGAATAATACTGGCCTCATAGAATGAACTTGGAAGTTTCCTCCATCTTCTGTTTTTTGGAATAGCTTGAGAAGAATAGGTATTACCTCTTCTTTAAATATTTAGTAGCATTTGTCTGTGAAGCCATCAGGTCCTGGACTTTGTTCGTTGGGAGTTTTCTGACCACTGATTCAATTTCTTTCCTGATAATTGGTCTGTTCAAATTGTCTATTTCTTCCTGCTTCAGTTTTGGCAGATTATACATTTCTAGGAATTTATCCATTTCTTCTTGTTTGTCCAATTTGTTGGCATATAATTTTTCATAATATTCTGTTACAATGGTTTGTATTTGTGTGGTCTTGGTTGTTATTTCCCCTCTTTCATTAGAGATTTTCTTTATTTGAGTCATCTCTGGCTTTTTTTGCGGGGGGGAGGGAGTCTGGCTAGAGGTTTATCAATTTTGTTGGTCTTCTCAAAGAACCAGCTCTTGGTTTCATTGCTCTATCCTATTGTTTTTTAGTTTCTATATCATTTATTTATGCTCTAATCTTTATTATTTCCACCCTTTTGTTGGTTTTAGGTTTTGTTTGCTGTTATTTTTTAGCTCCTTTAGGTGTAAGTTTAGGTTATTTGAAGATTTTTTTTCTTGCTTCTTGAGAAAGGCCTGTATTGCTATAAACTTCCCTCTTCAAATCATTTTTCCTGCATCCCAAAGATTTTGGACCATTGTGTTTTCATTTTCATTTGTTTCCATGTAATTTTTTATTTCTTCTTTAATTTCTTGGTTGACCCATTCATTGTCTACTAGCATGTTATTTAACCTCTATGTATTTGTGGTCTTTCCAGATTTTTTCTTGTGGTTGATTTCTAGTTTCATAGCATGGTGGTCAGAAAAGATGCATGTCATGACTTTGATCTTTCTGTATTTGTTGAGGCCTGCTTTGTGACTTAATATGTGATCCATTCTAGAGAATGGGTCCTGTGCAATTGAAAAGAATGTGTATTCTGCTGTTTTAGGATGGAATGTTCTGAATATATCTATTAAATCCATCTATTCAAGTGTGTCATTCAAAGCCACTGTTTCCTTATTGATTTTTCTGTTTGAATGATCTGTCAATTGATATCAGTGGCGTGATAAAGTCCCATATTATTAAATACATATTATTATTGTATTATTATGGATTAGGTCCTTTATGTTTGTCAACTGTTTTATGTATTTATACTCTGTTGTTGGGTGCCTAAATATTTATAATTCTTTTATCTTCTTGTTGGATTGTCCCTTTTATAATTATATAATGCCCTTCTTTGTCTCTTGTTACAGTCTTTGTTTTAAATTCTATTTTGACCAGGGTAAGTATTGCTGCCCCAATTTTCTTTTGACATCCATTTTCATGGTATTTCTCCACCACCTCACTTTCAATCTTCAGGTGTCTCTAGGTCTGAAATGAGTCTCTTGTAGGCAGCATATAGAGGGGTCTTGGTTTTTTTATCCATTCTCACACCCTATGTCTTGATTGGATCATTTAGGCCATTTACACTCAAAGTAATTATTGATAGAAGTGTATTTATTGTCATTTTGGTTACTTGCTATGTGGCTGTTTCTATAGATTTTCTCTGATCCTTTCTTCTCTTGCTCTCTTTCATGATTTCCTGGCTTTCTTTAATGATACACTTGGATTCCTTTCTCCTTAATCTTTGCATATCTATTACTGGATTTGGCTTTGTGATTACCATTAGGTTTATATATAACATCTTCTGCATATAGCAATCTATATTAAGCTGATGGTTGCTTAAGTTTGAACCAATTCTTTACTACTCCCCCTCTCATAGTTTAGGTGTATAGTGTCATATTTTACAGCCTTTTATTTTGTGAGTCCCTTTACCGATTTTTACAGATATACTTATTTTTACTGTTTTTCTCATTCCTACCTTTCATACTCTCACTTAAGATCTTTCCTTTCCACTCAAAATGTCCCTTTTAGTATTTCTTATAGGGCTAGTTTAATGGTCTTGAATTCCTTTAGTTTTTGTTTGTCTGAGAAAGTTTTTATCTCTCTTTCTCTTCTGAATGATAGCCTTACTGGATAGAGAATTCTTGGCTGCAGATTTTTCCCTCTTAGCACTTTGAATATATCATGCCACTCCCTCTTGCCCTGGAAAGTTTTTGCTGAAATATCTGCTGATAGTCTTATGGGGTTTCCCCTTCTACGTAACTGTCTTCTTTTCTCTTGCTGCTTTTAAAATTTATTTTCCACTACTTTTTGCCATTTTATTTACTATGTGTCTTGGTGTGCACCTCCTTGGGTTGATTTTATTGGCAGATCTCCATGCCCCCTGCCTCCTGCATCTGGATATGTTTCTTTCCCCAGATTAGAGAAGTTTTCAGCTATTATTACTTTAAATAAATAAACTGCTCCCTTTTCTCTCTTCTTCTTCTTCTGAGATCCCTATAATGCAAATGTTATTTTGCTTGTTGGAGTCACTGAGTTCCCAAGGTCTAGTCTCAGTTTGCATAATTTTTTTCTCCCTCACCTGCTCAGCTTCATTACTTTCCATTACTCTGTCTTCCAGGTCATTAACTCATTCCTCTGCTTCCTCTAACCTGCCATTTATTCCATCAAGTGTATTTTTAATTTTGTGTTTATTGTATTCTTCATCTCTGATTTGTTCTTTATTTTTATCTCTTTGTTAAGGTTCTCACTGATGTCCTCCACTCTTTTGAGTCCAGTGAGTATCTTTATGATCATTACTTTAAATTCTCTATCAGGTGTATTATTGATATCTGTTTCACTTAGGTCTCTTGCTGTGGTTTTGTCCTGTTCTTTCATTTAGGACATATTCCTTGGTCTCCTCATTTTGTCTACCTCCCTGTGTCTGTTTCTGTATCTTGGGAGAGTCAACTACCTCTCCTGCTCTTGAAGGTAATGGCCTTATGAAGAAAAGGTCCTATAATGCAGTATAGTGTCCCCTGTTCGCCAGGACCTGGCACTTCAGGTAGTATCTCCCATGTATGATGCCTATGCCCTGCTGTTATGTTCTGGCCACTTTTTCCTTCAGTCCAGTTGTCTGCGGGGGTTCTCTTTGCCTATTGTGGGCAGGGTTTGGTCCCTGGCCAGGTGGGGTGCATTTTAACAGGGTGTGTGCTAGTCTGCTTGTGAAATGAGACCTGTGGCTGCTGCCACTGAAATCAAAGCCCCTCGAAATGCATGAGTCAGAGAAGTGGTGTTGGTGGGGTTTATGCTGGTCTTCTGGGCAGTGGGGGAAGAGGTACCCACAGTGCTGGGACTGAGACAAGCATGACTGGGAAGGATCTGCCTAAGCGCGGGGTGGTGAGGCTGGATATATGCAATTAGGTAGTGGGTATCAGCACCATGCTAGTCCCCACATGTGACCATGCATTAATGTTGGAGGTGTGGAGCAGGGAAATGGCACCTGCCAGCTCCTTTGTTCCTGGAGGCGTCTCCCCACAATCCCTGCGTCTCCAGCTATACCAAGTTGAGTAAATAACTATCCCTCCCATGTGCCACAGACATGTTTCAAACAGCTGCTTTTATGCTATATCCCCACAAGCTATCTCCCAGAGCTGAGCCTGCTGATTTTTTTTAAATCTCAGGCTTTTAAGTACTATTGTTTGTAAGAACTCACAAAATTCCGCCCCTCCTGCTTTCAAAGCCACGCAGGCTGCCCTGGAATGTGATAGTGTTTCTTACTCTTCTACATGCTGCTGGCTCCTTCCCTATCACAGGCGGCCTGTTTTGTTCCCAAACCACGTCTCCGCCCTCCCTACTTTCTTCCATGTGGCCTCTTCTCTAGCTTTACTTGTGGAGTTTGTTAGGCCAGTCTTTAGGTTGTTTTCTGGTTTATTTACACTGATGTGAGTGTTATCTAGTTGTATCCATGGGAGGAGGTGAGCTTAGGGTTCTCCTACTCTGCCACCTTCCCAGCCTTATCCCGTTGAATTCTCTTAACCAAATGCAATGAATTATCTACACTTTACAGATCAGGAAACTAAGGTTCAGAGAGCTTTTAACTTGCCAAGGATCATAAATTAATTTAATTAAACCACTATTGAGCAGCTACTGTGTATCAGATACTGCACCACCACACACTGGGAATATGATGATGATGGTTTTAAAGGAGCTCACAAAATCAGGAAGAACACATAGGAACCACTAATAGATAGAGTACTATGGAAGCATTTGGGAGAGGCAGCCAACCCAGGGCTTCCTGGGAAGCTAACAGCTTAACCTGAAACCTGAAAATCAAGTAGGAATTAGGTAGGCAAAATAGTTAAGCTTTAATTCCAGTGATACTGTTTTAACATTTGTTGGTAAGTATTTTAGAGGATACCCAATATACACAATGCATGTTCCCATCTGTTATGGACTAAATGTGTCTCCACAACATTCCTGTGTTAAGCCCTAACCCCTAATGAGATAATATTTGGAAGTGGGGCCTTTGGGGTTTAAGTTTAGATAAGACCATGAGGGTCGGGCCCCCATGATGGGATTAATGTCTTTATAAAATGAGGAGGATAGACCAGAGCTCTCCCTCTCTCTCCCCACCTTATAAGGAAACAGTGAGAAGGTAGCCAGCCAAGAAGAGGGCCCTCACCAGGAAACAAATCAGACATCATCTTGATCTGGAACTTCCATCCTCCAGAACTGTGAGAAAATAAAATATGTTGTTTAAGCCACACAGCCTGTGGTATTTTGTTATGGTATCCCAAGCTGACTCATACATCACTTTTTATAAAATTCACAATCTACCTAAGAAGGTAGGATAGAATCACAGAACACATTAATAGGTCAGACAGAGTCAGAATTGAATAAAGTGACCTAGTTTTTAATATAAATTCTTCAAGTAACTGGACCTCTCCAGGACAGAGTTGTCACATCTTTAAGTTAGTAATCATATATGCCTATAGAGTTATTGTGGGGATTAAATGAACTGACCCATGGGAAGTCCCTGTAAAGTTTCACAAAATGGTAACCATCACTACTATGATAATGAAAGGTGTCATGGGACAATACTCAACTACATGCCAAATGATTAGTTAGTACAAAAATATACACTAATTTTTCTCTCAGCATCTTTGCTCTTCCTTCCCTTTAAAACATACTCCCAGGGACGCCCGGGTGGCTTAGTCGGTTAAGCATCTGCCTTCACTCAGGTCATGATCCCAGGGTCCTGGGATGGAGCCCCACATTGGGATCCTTGCTCAGCGAGAAGCCTGCCTCTCCCTCTGCCTGCCGCTTCCCCAGCTTGTGCTCTCTCTCTCTCTTTCTCCGACAAATAAATAAAATCTGAATAAAATAAAATAATAAAATAAAATAAACAAACATACCCTCACCAGCTTTTCCCAAGCCCAGCCTTTTATCATCTTTCAGATCCCCTCCTCTGAGAACGTCCCTGAGATGAAGGAAGTCTCTCCTTAACCCCTCCTCAAGGCAATATCTAAGCCCCGTATTCTTTAGGGACTTGTTACACATGAAATTACCCATTTTATTACACACTTTTATTATCTATCTCCTCTTAATAGAAGGTAAACTTTGTGATCCCAGAGGCATGTTTTTTATTCAGTGCCCTATCTCAACACCCAGAATAGTATCTGGCACATAGTAGTGGCTTAACAAACATTTTGAACAAATGAATAAAAGCTGTTGGATTAGGAAAGTATAAATCAAATATAGAGAATTCAGTGGTTTCATGGAGAAGTAGGCATTTGTGTAGAATTTTAATAGTACCTGTGGGCGTTACCACAAGGAGAATAATATTCTGCCCAGGAAGCCACCGTCCACAAATTTGGTAGCCGACACCACACAGCCTTAGAATTTATCTTGCTCTTGGGGGGTGGAGCAAGATGGTGGAGGAGTAGGAGACCTGGGTTTCATCAGGTCTCAGGAATTCAGCTGACTAGGGATCAAACCATCCTGAACACCTACGAACTCAACAGGAGATCGAAGAAGAGAGTAGCAACAACTCTCTGAATACAAAAGCGACCACTTTCTGGAAGGTAGGACGTGCGGAGAAGTGAATCCGAGGCGATATTCGGGAGGATAGACGGCGGGGGAGGGGGCCTCCGTTGGCCACTTCTGGCAAGTGATAGAGCCACGCAGCACAAAATCGGACCTTTTAGAAGTTGGCTCCGCTGAGGGACGTCGCTCCAGTGGCTAAGCGGGGGGTGGAACCCTCACGGGACAGTGTGGTTTCAGGACCCTCGGGGTCACAGAAAGACCGGGGGTGCCTGAGTGCGGCAGAGCTCCCAGGTATCGGAGCGGGGAAGCCGGCTGCAGAGACGGAGCCGAGGCGCAGGCTCTCAGCTCGGGGTTGCCATAAACTGATCCGCGGCCCAATCGGGCCACTGCTCCTCCAGCAGGGACCCAACAAGCGGCAGAGCCGGGGAGACTCCCCTTCCTCCCCTGGGAGGAGCGGCGCGGGAGCACACCGCAGGTATCTGCTGGGTTTGGAGACTCCACACTGGGTCGGGAGCCAGAGATAGAAACGCTCGGTCACAGGCCGGGTGAGCAGGGAGTGCGGCCGGAGACTGGGGAGACGGGAGTGACTGCTTTTCTCTGGGGGTTCACTGAGGAGCGGGGCCCCGAGTTCACAGCTCCTCCAGGCAGAGATTGGGAGGCCACCATTTTCACTCTGGTCCTCCAAAGCTGTACCGAGAGCTTGCAGGGAACAAAAGCTCCTGAGAGCAAACCCGAGCAGACTGCTTAGCCCGGACTGACAAGGGCACAATTCTGCCTCAGCAAAGACATTTGGGAACCATGGCAACAAGCCCCTCCCCCAGAAGATCAGCACGAACAGCCAGCCAAGACCAAGTTTACCAATCAAGAACGGGAGAACTCCAGCGCTAGGGGAATACTGCACATAGAATTCATGGCTTTTTTACCATGATTCATTAGTTTTTCAAAGTTAATTTTTTAACTGTTTTTTTCTGTTTTTGAATTTTTTTCCCTTTTTAAACCAACATCTTATCAATCCCTTTGAAAAAAAATTTTTTTATTTTTCATTTTTAGAGTCATATTTTATCCCTTCATAGTAGTTACCCTTATTTTTGGCATATATATATAAGTTGTTCTCTCTTTAAAATTTTGAGATACAGTTTCTTCTGACAGATCAAAATATACCCTAAATCACTAGTGTATGGCTTTGTTCTAGTCTCCTGCCTGATCACATTCTCTCCTTTTTTTCTTTTCCTCTTTTTTTTAAATCTTCTTCTTTCTTTTTTCAAACAACTTATCTTATCAATTCCTTTTATAAAATCTTTTATACTTTTCATCTTTACAGTCATCTTCCATCCCTTCATCGTATCAACCCTTATTTTGTACATATATGTCTTTCTTCCTTTAAAATTTTAGGAGGCACTTTCTTCTAACAGACCAAAATACGCCCAAAATCTAGTGTGGCACTGATCTATGCATTAGCCTGAACATATTTGTTCATACTCCGTTTTTTCTTTTGCTTTGTTTTGTTCTGTTTTTATCTTTTTCTTTTTCTTTTTTTTCCCCTTTCCTTTTTCTTTCTTTCCCTTCCTTTTCCCCTGGTTTCAGGTCTTTTCTGATTTGTATAGAGTATATTTGCTGGGGATGTTGTTAACCTGTTAGCATTTCATTCTCTTATTCATCTATTCTCCTCTGGACAAAATGACAAGACGAAAAAAATCACCTCAGCAAAAAGAACAAGAGGTAGTACAGTCTGCCAGGGACCTACTCAATACAGACATTAATACGATGTCGGACCTAGAGTTCAGAATCATGATTTTAAAGATACTAGCAGGGCTTGAAAAAGGCGTGGAAGTTATTAGAGACACCCATTCTGGAGAAATAAAAGAACTAAAATCTAACCAAGTCGAAATCAAAAAGGCTATTAATGAGGTGCAATAAAAAATGGGGGCACTAACTGCTAGGATAAATGAGGCAGAAGAGAGAATCAGGGATATAGAAGACCAAATGATGGAAAATAAAAAGGCTGAGAAAAAGAGGGAGAAACAACTACAGGATCACGAGGGCAGAATTCACAGATGAGCGATACGATAAGATGAAACAACATTAGAATAATTGGGATCCCAAACGAAGAAGAAAGAGAGAGAGGAGCAGAAGGTATATTGGAGAAAATAATAGCAGAGAACTTCCCTAATGTGAGGAAGGAAACAGGCATCAAAATGCAGGAGGCACAGAGAACCACTATCAAAATCAATAAAAATAGGTCAACACCCCAACATCTAATAGTAAAACTTACGAATCTCAGAGACAAAGAGAAAATCCTGAAAGCAGCTCGGGAGAAGATATATGTAACATACAATGGTAGAAATATTAGATTGGCAACAGACCTATCCACAGAGATCTGGCAGGCCAGAAAGGACTGGCATGATATCTTCAGAGCACTAAACGAGAAAAATCTGCAGCCAAGAATACTATATCCAGCTAGGCTGTCATTAAAATAGAAGAAGAGATAAAAAGGTTCCAGGACAAAAGAAAACTAAACGAATTTGCAAACACGAAACCAGCCCTCCAAGAAATATTGAAAGAGGTCCTCTAAGCAAAGAGAGAGCCTAAAAGCAGCATAGATCAGAAAGGAACACAGACAATATACAGGAACAGTCACCTTACAGACAATGCAATGGCACTAAATTCATACCTTTTAATAGTTACCCTGAATGTAAATGGGCTAAATGCCCCAATCAAAAGACACAGGCTATCAGATTGGATTAAAAAACAAGCCCATCAATATGCTGTCTTCAAGAGACTCATTTTAGACCCAAAGACACCCCTACATTGAAAGTGAGGGGGTGGAAAACCATTTACCATGCTAATGGACACCAAAAGAAAGCTGAGGTGGCAATCCTTTTATCAGACAAATTAGATTTTAAAACAAAGGCTGTAATAAGAGATGAAGAAGGACACTATATCCTACTTAAAGGGTCTATCCAACAAGAAGATCTAACAATTTTAAATATCTATGACCCTAACGTAGGAGCAGCCAATTATATAAGGCAATTAATAAGAAAAGCAAAGAAACACATTGACAACAATACAATAATAGTGGGGGACGTTAACAGCCCCCTGACTGAAATGGACAGATCATCTAAGCAAAAGATCAACAAGGAAATAGAGATTTTAAATGACACACTGGACCAAATGGACTTCACAGACATATTCAGAACATTCCATCCCAAAGCAACGGAATACACATTCTTCTCTAGTGCCCATGGAACATTCTCCAGAATAGATCACATCCTACGTCACAAATCAGGTCTCAACCGGTACCAAAAGAGTGGGATCATTCCCTGCATATTTTCACACCACACTGCTTTGAAACCAGAACTCAATCACAAGAGGAAAGTCGGAAACAACTCAAATACATGGAGACTAAAGAGCATCCTACTAAAGAATGAATGAGCCAACCAGGAAATTAAAGAACTCAGAAAATTAATGGAAACAAATGAAAATGAAAACACAACTGTTCAAAATCTTTGGGATACAGCAAAGGCAGTCCTAAGAGGAAAGTATATAGCAATACAAGCCTTTCTCAAGAAACAAGAAAGGTCTCAAATACACAACCTAACCCTACACCTAAAGGAGCTGGAGAAAGAACAGCAAATAAAGCCTAAATGCAGCAGAAGAGAAATAATAAAGATCAGAGCAGATATCAATGAAATAGAAACCAAAAGAACAGTAGAACAGATCAATGAAACTAGGAGCTGGTTCTTTGAAAGAATTAACAAGATTGATAATCCCCTGGCCAGACTTCTAAAAAAGAAAAGAGAAATGACCCAAATCAACAAAATCATGAATGAAAGAGGAGAGATCACAACCAACACCAAAGAAATACAAACAATTCTAAGAACATATTATGAGCAACCTTATGCCAGCAAATTAGATAACCTGGAAGATATGGATGCTTTCCTAGAGATGTATCAACTACCAAAACTGAACCGGGAAGAAATAGAAAACCTGAACAGACCTGTAACCACTAAGGAAATTGAAGCAGTCATCAAAAATCTCCCAACAAACAAAAGCCCAGGCCCAGATGGCTTCCCAGGGGAATGCTACCAAACATTTAAAGAAGAATTAATGCCTATTCTCCTGAAACTGTTCCAAAAAATAGAAATGGAAGGAAAACTTCCAAACTTATTTTATGAGACCACCATTACCTTGATCCCAAAACCAGACAAAGACCCCATCAAAAAGGAGAATTACAGACCAATATCCTTGATGAACATGGATGTAAAATTCTCACCAAAATACTAGCCAATAGGATCCAACAGTACATTAAAAGGATTATTCACCACGACCACGTGGGATTTATCCCTGGGCTGCAAGGTTGGTTCAACATCCGCAAATCAATCAACATGATACAATATATTAACAAAAGAAAGAAAAAGAATCATATGATCCTCTCAAAAGATGCAGAAAAAGCATTTGACAAAGTACAGCATCCTTTCTTGATCAAAACTCTTCAGAATATAAAGGGTACATAATTCAATATCATAAAAGCCATCTATGAAAAACTTACAGCAAATATCATTCTCAATGAGGAAAAGCTGAGAGCTTTTCCCCTAAGGTCAGGAACGCGGCAGGGATATCCATTATCACCACTACTATTCAACATAGTATTAGAAGTCCTAGCCACAGCAAACAGACAACAGAAAGAAATCCAAGGCATCCAAATCGGCAAAGAGGAAGTCAAACTCTCACTCTTTGCAAATGATATGCTACTGTATGTGGAAAACCCAAAAGACTCCACCCCAAAACTGCTAGAACTCATACAGGAATTCAGTCAAGTAGCAGGATATAAAATCAATGCACAGAAATCAGTGGCATTCCTATACACCAACAACAAGATAGAAGAGAGACAAATCAAGGAGTCGATCCCATTGACAATTGCACCCAAAACCATAAGATACCTAGGAATAAATTTAACCAAAGAGGCAAAGGATCTGTACTCAGAAAACTATAAAATACTCATAAAAGAAATTGAAGAAGACACAAAGAAATGGAAAAACGTTCCATGCTCATAGATTGGAAGAACAAACATTGTGAAGATGTCAATGCTACCTAGAGCAATCTACACATTCAATGCAATCCCCATCAAAATACCATCCACTTTTTTCAAAGAAATGGAACAAATCATCCTAAAATTTGTATGGAACCAGAAGAGACAACGAATAGCCAGAGGACTATTGAAAAAGAAAAGCAAAGCTGGCGGCATCACAATTCCAGACTTCCAGCTCTATTACAAAGCTATCATCATCAAGACAGTATGGTACTGGCACAAAAACAGACAAACAGATCAATGGAACAGAATAGAGAGCCCAGACATGGACCCTCAACTCTATGGCCAACTCATCTTTGACAAAGCAGGAAAGAATGTCCAATGGCAAAAAGACAGTCTCTTCAACAAATGGTGTTGGGAAAATTGGACAGCCACATGCCGAAGAATGAAACCAGACCATTTCCTTGCACCACACACAAAAATAGACTCCAAATGGTTGAAAGACCTAAACGTGAGACAGGAGTCCATCAAAATCCTAAAGGAGAACACAGGTAGCAACCTCTTCGACCTCAGCCACAGCAACTTCTTCCTAGAAACATCACCAAAGGCACAGGAAGCCAGGGCAAAAATGAACTTTGGGATTTCATCAAGATTAAAACTTTTGCACAGCAAAAGAAACAGTCCACAAAACAAAAAGACAACCGACAGAATGGGAGAAGATATTTGCAAATGACATATCAGATAAAGGGCTAGTATCCAAAATCTATAAAGAACTTATCAGACTCAACACCCAAAGAACAAATAATCCAATCAAGAAATGGGCAGAAGACATGAACAGACATTTTTCCAAAGAAGACATCCAGATGGCCAACAGACACGTGAAAAAGTGCTCAACATCGCTCGGCATCAGGGAAATCCAAATCAAAACCTCAATGAGATATCACCTCACACCAGTCAGAATGGCTAAAATTAACAAGTCAGGAAACGACAGATGTTAGCAGGGGTGCGGAGAAAGGGGAACCCTCCTACACTGTTGGTGGGAATGCAAGCTGGTGCAACCACTCTGGTAAACAGTATGGAGGTTCCTCAAACAGCTGAAAATAGAGCTACCATATGATCCGGCAATTGCACTACTGGGTATTTACCCCAAAGATACAAATGTAGGGATCTAAAGGTGTGTGTGCACCCCAACGTTTATAGCAGCAATGTCCACAATAGCCAAACTGTGGAAAGAGCCAAGATGTCCATCGACAGATGAATGGACAAAGAAGATATGGTATATATACACAATGGAATATTATGCAGCCATAAAAAGGAATGAGATCTTGCCATTTGCAACAACGTGGATTGAACTGGAAGGTGTTATGCTAAGTGAAATAAGTCAATCAGAAAGACATGTATCATATGACCTCACTGATATGAGGAATTCTTAATCTCAGGAAACAAACTGAGGGTTGCTGAAGTGGTGGGGGTGGGAGGGATGGGGTGGCTGTGTGATAGACATTGGGGAGGGTATGTGCTATGGTGAGTGCTGTGAATTCTGCAAGACTGTTGAATCACAGATCTGTACCTCTGAAACAAATAATGCAACATATGTTAAGAAAAAAAAAGAAGAAGATGGCAGGAGGGAAAGAATGAAGGGGAGTAAGTCAGAGGGGGAGACGAACCATGAGAGACAATGGACTCTGAAAAACAAACTGAGGGTTCTAGAGGGGAGGGGGGTGGGGGGATGGTTTAGCCTGGTGATGGGTATTAAAGAGGGCACGTTCTGCGTGGAGCACTAGGTGTTATGCACAAACAATGAATCATGGAACACTACATCAAAAACTAATGATGTAATGTATGTGATTAACATGACAATAAAAAAATTTAAAAAAAATTTATCTTGCTCTTGACGTATTCATGTGAGACCTTTACATCTCACCCAGTTGTTTTTTACGAGGGACAATACCATCCTCTTAGGGCATATTGTTTTCTTTTATTTTGTTTTGGCTGTGGGGTATTTTTTGACAAATATATAAAATGAACAGTACCTGGAGAGTTTTGCTGGCACGTAAGGCCTGAGCCTGAGGAATCTAAATGTCCTGAAATGTCCTGGGCAATCTCTCACCATCAAGAATTGCCATGTAAAACAAAACAAAACAACCCAATAGTGCTCTTCTCATAGAAACCGCCGAGCAAAGCTTCATAGCTTCATCAGCTGCTGAGACTAGGAACCCAAGAATTTGGGGGTTCTCTTTATAAACAACTGTACCTGCTTGCTTTCTGGCTAAAGAATTCTCTTTCCTCTGCTTACATGTTTACCCTTAGCCAAGAAACATTCCTGAATTGCCTTTTCCAAGAACTCCTTGCTTCCGATTAAAGTAAACCTCTCAGTTGTATATCTCATACCTTAAATGAGCAACATTTTAGTAAATATCTGACACATTAATTTTTCCCAAAATCTATAGTCTTAAAAATGTCTCAACAAGGACTAGGAAAGATGGCAGAGGAGTAGGGTACCCTATTTCAACTGGTCCCTGGAATTGAGCTAGATATCTACCAGACCACTCTGAGCACCCACGAAACTGGCCTGAGATGTAAGAAGACCTGGATCTCTACAAACAGAATATCGCACGTGGTTGGTTTCGAGGTACAAAGCAGGGAGCCATGATTCCGTGGGTAGATATTGGAGGATAAACGGCAGTGGGAGGGAGCCTGGCCGTGGGGATCCTACACCGCCAGTGAACCACAGCCTCACACTCTGGGGACGGGGCACAGACTCGCAGACCGGTAGCGGCGGGGAAAGGACGTTAGGGCAGCCCCCAGGGCGGAAACCCGGAGCGGCGGGGTCGTGCATGCGAACTGGGGGTGGCTGGCGGTTTTAGAAGCACAAAGGGCAGAGACGTGCTCTGACCTGGAGGCAGGACTGGGAGCGCTGCGGAGGGGCGCACAACCCAGGCCGCTGCAGTCTATAGCAGCATAGACAGAAACTGAAACGGTGTGGCCTGGACAGCTCAGTGAAGAACAGACTGTGGTCTCTCTGCTCTGAGGCAGAGGGTTGGAACGGTCTCTTCTGCTCTAACTCGTGGAAGAGACGTGGAAAGCCACCAGGGAAAGCCGCCAGAGAACAAAAGCCCCCAAAACTGATTCCCGCGGAGCCCATCCCCCGCCACAGGGGGGCAGAGCAACTCTGCCCAAACAGGGTTTGCCTGAGCAACAGCGCGGCAGGCCCCTCCCCCAGAAGACAGGCTGGGAAAACAAGAGGCCAGCAACTCTAAGGTCCCAAGAAAACAGGTGCATCTTGCTTGGGTTCTGGTCAATAATTTGGACTCTATACATTCCCTCAAACACCCATCAACAGAATGACTAGGAGGAGAAGTCCCCAAAATAGAAAAGACTCAGAGATTATGACTTATGCTGCAGATTTACAAATGGATGCAGATATAACCAAGATGTCGGAGATGGAATTCAGGCTAGCAATTGTGAAGACAAGGGCTAGAATGGAGAAATCAATTAATGGCAACATAGAGTCTCTAAGGGCCGAAATGAATTGGCAGAACTTAAAAATGCTATCAGTGAGATCCAATCCAGTCTAGATAATCTAACAGCTAGGGTAACTGAGGCAGAAGAATGAATAAGCGACCTGGAAGACAATATAATAGATACAAAGGGAAAAGAGGAGGCCAGGGAAAAACAACTCAGAATCCATGAAAATAGAATCAGAGAAATAAGTGACACCATGAAGCGTTCCAATGTCAGAATAATTGGAATCCCGGAGGGAGTGGAGAGAGAGAGAGGACTAGAAGATGTATTTGAGCAAATCGTAGCTGAGAACTTCCCTAATCTGGGGAATGAAACAAACATTCTCATCCTAGAGGCAGAGAGGACCCCTCCCAAGATCAAGGAAAACAGGCCAACACCCCGGCATGTAATAGTAAAACTTGCAAATCTTAGAACAAAGAAAACCATCTTAAGGGCAGTTAGGGGGAAGAGATTCCTTACATACAGAGGGAGGAACATCAGAATAATGTCAGACTTATCCACAGAGACCTGGCAAGCCAGAAAGGCCTGGCAAGACATATTCAGGGTACTAAATGAGAAGAACATGCAGCCAAGAATACTTTATCCAGCAAGGCTTCCATTTAGAATGGATGGAGAGATGCAGAGCTTCCACGACTGGCAGAAACTAAAAGAATATGTGACCACTAAGCTGGCCCTGCAAGAAATATTAAGGGGGGTTCTATAAAAGGAGAAAGACCCCAAGAGTGATATACAACAGAAATTTACAGGGACAATCTATAAAAACAACGTCTTCACAGGCAACATGATGACAATTAATTCATATCTTTCAATAATCATTCTCAACGTGAATGGCCTAAATGCTCCCATAAAACGGCACAGGGTTGCAGATTGGATAAAAAGACAGGACCCATCCATATGCTGTCTACAAGAGACTCATTTTGAACCTAAAGATACATCCAGACTGAATGTGAAGGGATGGAGATCCATCTTCCATGCCAGCGGACCTCAAAAGAAAGCTGGGGTAGCAATTCTTATATCAGACAAATTAGACTTTAAACTTAAGTCTGTAACTAGAGACACAGAAGGACACTATATCATTCTTAAAGGGTCTATCCAACATGAAGATCTAACAATTGTAAATATCTATGCCCCCAACATGGGAGCAGCCATCTACATAAGCCAACTGTTAACCAAAATAAAGAGTCATATTGATAACAATATGCTAATTGTAGGAGACCTCAATACTCTACTCTCAGCAATGGACAGATCATCTAAGCAGAAAATCAACAAGGAAACAAGAGCTTTGAATGATACACTGGATCAGAGGGACCTCATAGATATTTACAGAACATTCCACCCTAAAACAACAGAATACTCATTCTTCTTGAGCGCACATGGAACTTTCTCCAGAATAGACCACAAACTGCATCATAAATCAGGTCTCAACCAATACTAAAAGACTGAGATTATTCCCTGCATATTCTCAGACCACAATGCTTTAAAACTAGAACTCAATCACAAGAAAAAATTTGGCAGAAATTCAAATACTTGGAAGCTAAAGACCACTCTGCTCAAGAATGTTTGGGTCAACCAGGAAATCAAAGAAGAACTTAAACAATTCATGGAAATCAATGAGAATGAAAACACATCGGTCCAAAGCCTATGGGATATGCAAAGGTGGTCCTAAGGGGGAAATACATAGCCATCCAAGCCTCACTCAAAAAAATACAAAAATCCCAAATTCACCAACTAACTCTACACCTTAAAGAACTAGAGAAAAAGCAACAAACAATGCCTAAGCCACGCATTAGAAGAGAAATAATTAAAATTAAAGCAGAGATCAATGAATTAGAAACCAGAAACACAGTAGATCAGATCAACGAAACTAGAAGTTGGTTCTTTGAAAGAATTAATAAGATCGATAAACCACTGGCCAGACTTATCCAAAAGAAAAGAGAAAGGACCCAAATTAATAAAATTATGAATGAAAGGGGAGAGATTACGACTAACACCTAGGAAATAGAAACAATTATTAGAAATTATTATCAACAACTATGTGCCAATAAACTGAATGATCTGGATGAAATGGAGGCCTTCCTGGAAACCTATAAGCTGCCAAGACTGAAACAGGAAGAAATTGACAACCTGAATAGGCCAATAACCAGTAACGAGATTGAAGCAGTGATCAAAAACCTCCCAAAAAACAAGAGTCCGGGGCCTGATGGATTACCTGAGGAATTCTACCAAACATTCAAAGAAGAAATAATACCTATTCTACTGAAGCTGTTTCAAAAAAAACAGAAACAGAAGGAAAACTTCCAAACTCATTCTATGAGGCCAGAATTACCTTAATCTCCAAACCAGGCAAAGACCCCATCAAAAAGGAGAATTACAGACTGATATCCCTGATGAATATCAATTCCAAAATCCTCAACCAAATCCTAGCTAATAGGATCCAACAATACATTAGAAGGATCATCCACCACGACCAAGTGGGATTTATCCCCGGGATGCAAGGGTGGTTCAACATTCGCAAATCAATCAATGTGATAGAACACATTAATAAGAGGAGAGAGAAGAACCATATGGTCCTCTCAATTGATGCAGAAAAAGCATTTAACAAAATACAACATCCTTTCCTGATTAAAACTCTTCAGAGTTCATAAAATCCATCTGTGAAAAACCCACAGCAAATATCATCTTCAATGGGGAAAAGCTGAGAGCCTTTCCCTTAAGATCAGGAACACGTCAAGGATGCCCACCCTCGCCACTATTGTTCAACATAGTACTAGAAGTCCTAGCAACAGCAATCAGACAACAAAAAGAAATAAAAGTATTCAAATTGGCAAAGAAGAAGTCAAACTCTCTCTTTTCGCAGATGACATGATACTTTACATGGAAAACCCAAAAGACTCCACTCCCAAATTACTAGAACTCATACAGCAATTCAGTAATGTGGCAGGATACAAAATCAATGCACAGAAATCAGTTGCTTTCTTATACACTAACAACGAAACTGTAGAAAGAGAAATTAGAGAAGCGATTCCATTTACAATAGCACCAAAAACCATAAGATATCTCGGAATAAACCTAACCAAAGAGGTAAAGGATCTATACTCTAAGAACTACAGAACACTCATGAAAGAAATTGAAGAAGACACAAAAAGATGGAAAAATATTCCATGCTCATGGATTGGAAGAATAAACATTGTTAAAATGTCTATACCTTCAATGCATCCTGATCAAAATTCCAATGACATTTTTCAAAGGGCTGGAACAAACAATCCTAAAATTTGTATGGAATCAGAAAAGACCCCGAATCACCAAGGAAATGTTGACAAAGAAAAACAAAGCTGGGGGCATCACATTGCCCGATTTCAAGCTATATTACAAAGCTGTGATCACCATGACAGCATGGTACTGGCACATAAACAGACATATAGACCAATGGAACAGAATAGAGAACCCAGACATGGACCCTCAACTCTATGGTCAAATAATCTGTGACAAAGCAGGAAAAAACATGCAATGGAAAAGAGCGTCTCTTCAAAAAATGGTGCTGGGAAAATTGGACAGCCACATGCAGAAAAATGAAATTTGACCATTCTCTAACACCATTCACAAAGATAAACTCAAAGGGGATGAAAGACCTCAATGTGAGACAGGAATCCATCAAAATCCTAGAGGAGAACATAGGCAGTAACCTCTTTGACATTAGCCACAGCAACTTCTTTCAAGATACATCTCCAAAAGCTAGTGAAACAAAGGCAAAATGAACTTTTGGGACTTCATCAAGATAAAAAGCTTCTGCACAGCAAAGGAAACATTCAACAAAACAAAGAGGCAATCCACAGAATGGGAGAAGGTATTTGCAAAAGACACTACAGATAAAGGGTTGGTATCCAAGATCTATAAAGAACTTCTCAAACTCAACACCCAAAAAACAAATAATCAAGTCAAAAAGTGGGCAGAAGATATGAAAAGACACTTCTCTGAAGAAGACATACAAATGGCTAACAGACACATGAAAAAATGTTCATCATCATTAGCCATCAGGGAAATTCAAATCAAAACCACATTGAGATACCACCTTACGCCAGTTAGAATGGCAAAAATGGACAGGGAAAGAAACAACAAATGTTGGAGAGGTTGTGGAGGAAGGGGAACCCTCTTACACTGTTGGTGGGAATGCAAGTTGGTGCAGCCACTTTGGAAAACACTGTGGAGGTGCCTCAAAAATTTAAAAATAGAGCTACCCTATGACCCAGCAATTACACTACTGGGTATTTACCCCAAAGACAGAGATGTAGTGAAAAGAAGGGCCATATGCACCCCAATGTTCATAGCAGTGATGTCCGCAATAGCCAAACTGTGGAAAGAGCCGAGATGCCCTTCAACAGATGAACAGATAAAGAAGATGTGGTCCATATATGCAATGGAATATTACTCAGCCATCAGAAAGGATGAATACCCAACTTTTACATCAACATGGATGGGACTGGAGGAGATTATGCTAAGTGAAATAAGTCAAGCAGGGAAAGTCAATTATCAAATGGTTTCACTTATTTGTGGAACATAAGGAATATCATGGAGGACACTAGGAGAAGGAAGGGTAAAATGAGGTGGGGAATCGGAGGGAGAGATGAACCATGAGAGACTGAGAAACAAACGGGGTTTTAGATGGGGGAGGGGGGGTTGGTTAGCCTGGTGATGGGTATTAAGGAGGGCATGTATTGCATGGAGCACTGGGTGTTATACGAAAACAATGGATCATGGACCACCACATCAAAAACTAATGATGTATTGTATGGTGACATAACATAATAAAATTTAAAAAAATGTCTCAACAGCATTATAGCTCTTAAACAAAATTTTTTTGTTTTTTAAAGTTTAAAAAAATAAAAATACTAAATTGGTATTAATCCATATTAATAGGATTTGGGTTGATGCAGACAATAGGAAAAAGCAATGTAATCAGGTATTTCATTTAGTCAATAGATATTTTCCTGAATCCCTAAGTATATAGGCACTGGGTATAGGCACATGTGATATAGGCATATGTCTGAATCAGTTCAGAGTGATATAACAAAAATATAGACTGGGTGGCTTAAACAACAGACATTTATTTCTCACATTTTTTGAGGCTAGAAATCAGCTCAGTGGTAGCAAGTTCAGGTTCCCGGTGAAGGCCCTCTTCCCACTATGCAGATAGTGTCTTCTTGCAGCGTCCTCACATGGCAGAGAGCAGAGAGAGGAAGCAAGCACTATAATGTCTCTTTTTTATAAAGAGGCACTAACCCCATTTATGAGGCTTCTACCCTCATGTCCTAATTATATTCCAACACCCCATATTCCAATAGTATCACATTGGGGTCTAAGATTTCAACATATAAGGGGTACCTGGGTGGCTCAGTCGTTAAGCGTCTGTCTTTGGCTCAGGTCATGATCCCAGGGTCCTGGGATCAAGCCCTGCATCGGGCTCCCTGCTCGGTGGGAAGCCTGCTTCTCCCTCTCCCACTCCCCCTGCTTATGTTCCCTCTCTTGCTGTGTCTCTCTCTGTCAAATAAATAAATAATATCTTTAAAAAAAAGATTTCAACATATAAATGTTAAGAGGGCCACAAACATTCAGTCTATAATAGTATATATGGTACTTGGTCCTTGCACTAATGACATTAAGAGACAATACTCCATCAGCCTCATGATTCCACACATCCTGTAAGCAGAAGCATGAACTGCCTTTTTGTTCCAGACTATGTTTTCAAGGATATTTGTAATTTGTAGAGTGAACACCCTTACAAGGCAGAGCAGAGGGCAAGTTTGCTGATTGTAACACCACTATATATACAAAGAATGTCTCCTTCCCAAGAAAAAATCTAGAAGATTTATCTGCAGCCCATTAGAAAATAATCAAATTTCCTAAGTTTGAAGTTGCTCAACCGTGGCACAAACCCGCTGAGTACACAGTCTCTCCTGGGCTTCTGTGTTATTCCCATGGCACTCAGAGAACAAGAAGAATCAAAAAAAAAAAAAAAAAAAACATGAAGCTCATGCTTCCTGCTATGCCACAGTACTGAAGTCTTTTGTCTCTGACTCAGGAGTCTCGTGTCTTCTGCCAACACCCATGAAATTGTGAATCCCTAACTTGTTAGCATATGATTAGGATAAATTCTCAGGTTATTCATGATACTTGACAAGGTGAAATAGCAATTACAGTATAAACTAGCATAGAGAATATACCTTGAAAAATATAATAATAAAACTGCATCAGAGGTGAGAGAGAAAAATGTCTTTGGTAGTATTTGAATAAGATCTCAAAAACAATTGTTTAAATGTATAAGGAAAATACATTTCAAACAGGAAGAAATGTCATGTGTAGAAGTACAGAATTGAGAACTATCAGACAAGTTCAGGAAGTGACAAATAATTCTTTCGGCTGAACCACAGAGTTGATGAAAATAAAACTAAATACAAAGACATTACTTTCCAGCATGCAATATTTATTTCAGGACTTAGATTGGAGAATAGTGATATATTGCCCTCAGAGACCACTGAATAGTCCAGAATTTGTCTCTCCTGCTCTTAGAAATATTCTGGGCTAGTTCCAAGATAGAGATTAGCCACATAACTGATTCTCAGAGCATATTAGCTCTCATTTTGGTTGACTGCAACAGCCTCCCAGTTGGTTCTCCAACCTCTATGTTTGTCCCACCCACTACACCACATTCCTGTCACAACAAATTGGTCAGAAAAGCCTTTGAAAATTTTAAGTTAGATCCCGTCATTCTTGATTTTAAACCTTCCAAGGACTTTTAATCATATTGGAATAAAACCAAAACTCCTACCAATCTAGTCTTGGTCTCCACGTCTCTCACTCATTCTGAAATTGTTAGAGGCTCAGTGTGGGTACGTATGAGTTAAAAGCTGCAGGGGGACTTCAATCATTATGGCCAGGGTGGGGGCTCACATTTACCTGAGTCTGACCTTCAGGAGCTCTTTCAGGTTCTCACAGTGAAGATAAGAGAAAAATCCCTTTGAGCTTTCTGGTGGGGGAGGGAGAGAGTAACCATTTTGATACCTGCCAACACATTCTGTTCTTAAAAAGGCCTGTCTTCAAAAGAAACTATTTTGTCAGAGCCTAAACTATTGGGGTTTTAGCAGAGTCAAATAAACTCAGGGCAAGGGAAACACCTAATTCTAGTCCCCTCTAGTTATCCCTGCACCACCTAAAAGGGTTATAAAAAACAAACAACAACAACAAAAATAAAACCCACAAAAACTAAGAAGCAATTAAAAAGTTCTCAGCCCAGGGCACAGGGTCACTAAGAGACAGACCTAATCACAGGCTTAAGATGCTCCCTTCCCTTGACACCTCACCCCCACATTACTAAGAGACTATTTACTATGGTTCTTTTTACCCAATACATTGTATCTGGCTATCAGGAAAGAATTATAAGGTATATTAAAAGGCAAAAAAGACACAGCTTAAAGAGACTGAGTAAGCATCAGAACCAAAGTCAGATATGGCAGGAATGTTAGATTGATCAGACTGTGAATTGAAAACGGTAGGAATAACATGCTTAGGGCTCTAATGGAAAAAGTAAACAGCATGAAAGAACAGATTGAAAATGTAAGCAGAGAGATGGAGATTCTAAGAAAGAATCAAAAAGAAATGTTAGAGATCAAAAACACGGTAACAGAAATAAAAGAATACCTTTAGTACACTCACTAATAGACTGGACACAGCTAAGGAACAAATCTCTGAGCCTGAGGATAATGTCCAAAATAATATCTAAAACTGAAAAACAATGGCCCCAAACTCCCCAAATTTGAGGAAAGATGCCAATTTATAGATCCAAGAAATGCACCAATGCCCCAAGCAGGATAAATATAAAGAAAGCACAACATAATCAAAGAGCTAAAATAAATAAATAAGAGAGAAATTCTAAAAGTAGCACGGGAAAAATGTTTAAAAATTATTGCTTAGGGGTGCCTGGGTGGCTCAGTCAGTTAAACATCTGCCTTTGGCTCAGGTCATGATCTCAGGGTCCTGGGATCAAGCCCTGTGTTGGGCTCCCTGCTTAGCAGGGAGTCTACTTCTCCCTCTCCCTCTGCTCCTCCCCGCCCCCGCTTGTTCTCTCTCTCTCAAATAAAAAATAAAATCTTTAAAAAAATAAAATAAAGAATAAAAATTATTGCTTAATGACAACAAAGGCTAAAAGACAATGGAACAATATTGTTTAAGTGCTGAGAAAAAAAGAAAACTGTCAACCTAATAATTCTATATCCAATAAAACCACTCTTGAAAAATAAAGGTAAAACACAGACATTTCAGATTATTAATAAAATGTAAAAACATAACAAGAAATGCTGATAGAATTTCCTCAGGCTGAAGGCAAATGACACCAAGTGATTATTGGTGGAGGAAATGATGAGACTATGAGTACACTTTCTATTACAGCCTAACAAACCACCCCAAAATTTAGTAGCTTAAAATATTAGAAAAACGTTTATTTCTCTCTCATGGTCCTGTAGGTTTATTGGGATCAGCCGGGAAATACTTACTCGGGATCTTTTACGTGGCTGCAGTCAGATGATGGCTGAGGCTGGACTCATCTAAGAACACAACTGGCAAGATCGCCAAGCTGGCTCACTCCACAGCTGGCAGTTGGTGTGGCTGCTGGTGAGGAGCTGACTTGAGACCTCTCCATCTCATGTGGGCTCCTCACAGCAGATAACAAGGGAGAATGTTTCAACAAACACCAGTGGAAGCTTTTTGTGAGCTAGCATTGGAAAACTAAGGACATTACTTTTGCTACATTTTATTGAGCAAGTACTAAAGTCAGCCCCAAGCCAGGAGAATAGGACATTAGACTCCACATGTCAACAGAAGCAGTAGCAAGAATAAGTATCTGTAGCTGTGTTGAATCCATCATAAAATATAAAATATAACTGATCACAAAAATATCGTAATTTCTTTATGTTATATAATAGTTTAAAACAAAAATCATAACACTGTATTGTAGACTTTAGAATGTATGTAGTTGTAATGTATATGCTACAGTGGCACAAGATACAGTGGAGCAAATGATATTATACTGGCGGAAGATTCCCGTATTTTTTATGAATTAGTACAATAATAACTTCTAAGTAGATTTTTATTAAATATAAAAATTGCAATTCCTAGATTACCACTGAAAGATTTTCAAAGGGAAAGAGCAAAGCTGTAAATATAAGTATCAAAATAGAATATTTAAAAATAGTTGGTTTGCCCTAAAGTAGGAAAAAGGAAGAAAAGAAACAAAAGAGAGATGAGATAAATAGAAAACAGTTAATAAAACAGTAGATTTAAACCCCACCATATCAACAATTATATTTATTTTAAATGGGCTAAACTTCCCCCCAAAAGGCAAAAATTGTCAAAAATAGATAAAAAAGCAGAGCCCTATGATATGTCTTTAAAAGTTATACTTTAAAGACATGATTAAGATGAAAGAAAAGGAATGAAAAAAGATATACCATGAAAAACGTAATCATAAAAAAACCTGCAGTCACTATATTAACATCAAATAAAATAGACATCAAGACAAGAAGTATTACCAAAATAATACTTTTCATCACAAAGAAGAGTTCATATACCGTGAAGACATAACACTCATTAACATGTGTGTATCTAACTACAAAGCATCAAATTAAATGAAGTAAAAACTAATGAAACTAAAAGGCAAACTAGATAAATCTACTATCAGAACTGGATATTTTTGTATCCTTCCTCAGTAATTGATAGAACTATTAGACTACCAACCAACTTGATCTCATTTTTTTAAATTTATTTATTGAAGTAATCTCTACACCTCATGTGGGGCTCGAACTCATAACCCCAAGACCAAAAGTCACATGTTCCTCCGACTGAGCCAGCCTGAGATCAAGCCCAGCACTGGGCTCCACGCTCAGTGCAGTGTATGCCCCCACCTTTTTTTGTTCTCTAAATAAATAAATAAATAAATAAATAAATAAATACCTTGTTTTAAAATATTTAAAATACAAAAGAAAGAAAGAAAACAGGGGCACCTGGGGTGGTGTAGTTGGTTAAGCATCGGACTCTTGATTTCAGCTCAGGTTGTGATCTCAGGGCTGTGAAATTGAGTCCGGACTCAAGCTCCATGCTCAGCATGGAGTCTGCTTGAGACTATCTCTCTCTGTCACTCTACCCCTCTCCCCCACGCTCTCTCTCTCTCTCTAAAATAAATAAATAAATAAATAAATAAATAAATAAATCTTCTAAAATAAAATAGAAAAAATGTCTTTGCAGACTGAAGTTAAACATAGATTTTTTAGACAGAAACAGAAATAGCCAGGAAAAAAGTATTCACAAAACATGTAGCTGACCACAGTCTTGTAGTCAGACTATATAAAGAATACACAATAGACACTTAACAAATGAATAGCTAGTAAGCATATGAAAAAATGTTCAATATCATTTGCCATCAAGGAACTGGAAATTAAGACCATAAAGCATCATTAATGGAAATATAAAGTGGTAAACTATGTGGAGATATGTTTGGCATTTGTTACAGAGTTAAACATATACCAATACTTTGGCCTAACAATTTGACTCCTAAGTATTTTCCAAAAACAATATGAAAAATAGATGTCCAAAAACAAAACCAAAAAGACTTACAGAAGAATGTATGTAGCAGCTTTTGAACGATAACCAAAAACAAATTCCTTTCAATTGCTCATGAAACATACAGCTAGATAGACCATGTCCTGAGCCACAAAACAAGGGCAAATGTCCATCATTGGGAGAATGGAATGATAAATTGCCATATAGTCATACAATGAAATATTATTCAACAGAAAGAGGAACTTATTACTAATACATGCAAAAACATGAGTGAACCTCACAGACATTTTTCTGAGTGAAAGAAGGCAGGAAAAAAATGAAGAGTTCCTATTGCATGCTTTAATTTATAGCTGATGTTCTAGAACAGGTGAAACCAAAGTTAAGGTGGAAAAAAAGCAGAACAGTCATTAGCTGGGTTGGGATGTAGGTGATGGTGTCAGGAGCAGACTACCTTGGAGGGGATAGGACTGGACTTTCTGGGCAGGTGACAATGGTTCATATCATGATACAGGTGTGGTTTACTTAGGTATATACATTTGTCAAAAAACTGTGCAGATAAGATTTATGTATTTTAATATATGTAATTTTACCTGGAAAAAAAGAATAATTACATTCCCACTGAATTATTATTGAGTAGGAGATAGACGGGCTAGTTGATAGTAGAATGGCAGAATGGAGATCATGGTTGAAACTGGTGACTGGTACAAGGGGTCCATTACACTATTGTCTTTGCTTTGTATGTGTTTTATGTTTACTATGATACTGATTGTAAATTACTGTATAATGAATGATTCATTCATCCATTCATGCAACAAATATTACTTAGTGATTTCTATGAACTAGGTGCTCCTCTGATAAAAGAGCAATTAATAAAAGAAACATTTTTTTTACTTAAGCCCTGTTTAAAATAAAAGTTGAATATGTAAATATATTCAGTTTCTGCTTAAGAGACAAATTGTTTTTTATTACAAAGAAGATGGTGACTAAAGCTCTATTTTAGATTTTCAAAGGACCAGTTTAATAAAAGAGATATTTAAAAAAAAAAAAAAGAAAGAAACATTGATTGCTACTGTCATGGAGATCCCATTGTAGCAGAGGAAGATAAAAAATAAATAAAATAGTAAATCAATAAGCAACGAATAAGTAAAAGATAAAATATAACAGGTGGTCATATGTGCTGTAAAGGAAGAGTGGACAGAGGGGGAAACAGTGAGGAAGAAGGACTGGTGATGTAATTTTAATAGAATGATAAAGCATCAGTAAGAAGGTGACATCTGAGGAAGGCCTGGAAAAAACAAGTGAGAAATAGGTCATGAGAGGGAACAGGAAAAGCAAAGGCCCCAAAGTGGGAGCATACCTGGCATGCTCAAGGGGCAGCAAGGTGGGGAGTGGAGCAGATCATTAAGGAAACTTGTAGGCCATTGTAACAATTTTGGCTCTCACTTGTAATGAGATGTGAAGCCATTGAAGGGTATTAAACAGAGTAGTGACATAATCTTATTTGCATTTTAGTAGAAACATTCTGACTCCTTTGTTGGGAATAAATTTAAAAAGGCCAAGGCAGGAGCAGGGAGAACATCCAGATGGGAGAAAACCTAGATAAGAGAATGTTGGTTCGTACCCCCCGTGTTGTAACTATGAAAGTTGTGAGAAATGGTCACAGTGGGGGCATATTCTTAAGTTAAACCTGCCCAGTTGTGCTAAAGAATTATTTCTGAAATCAAGAAATCAACAGATAGTGCCCTGACAAGTATAAAGATGTACAGAGTTACCTCTTATGAAAATGGGAAAGACTGTAGAAAGAGGACATTTAGGGATGCCCTCCATCCTAGGAGGGCAAGGTGAAATCCTGGAGGTTCTAAACATCCATCAAGGTCCCCCCTAAGCCTTCAACATCAGATCTGACGGGCTTTGGGGCTTTCCAGTTCTTAAGAGTGGGACTCTGCAAGGCAAACCAAGCTTTTATTGTCTCCTCTAAAAGCTCTTCCCAAAAGAGAGTGAAAGTGGGCAATCTAGAACGGCAAGAAAGAGAAGGAAATCCAAATCTGTTCCATGGAAAGCAAAGAAAAGTTATATGACTGTCCAATTTCAGGCTGCAATTATTCATCATCCAAAATGTAATGTTAAATTCCTCGTGCATGGGAAGAAGGAAGTTAGATGAAAACAGTATTAAGAGATGGTGGAAGCAAGAGGTTATCACGGAGAGAATTCGGAGTAACAGAAAGCCAAAAAGAAAGAAAGAAAGGCAGACAGGCAGGCAAGCAGGAAGGTAGGGAGGAAGCGAGGGAGGGTGGGAGCCACCAGGATGATACAGCAATCAATGCTTTTATGTCATTTCAAATACCTTGTGGAAAACAAAAGCTAGAGGACCTTTTCCTAATATCACTTGCAAGCATGCCCTCGATGGTTGCTGGTTACTTAGCACTGGTCATTTCAGTCTTTTCCCTTCTTCCTTTTTGGCTGAGTGTTCCCATAGTAGATACTAAAAAATATCTTCTATCCCTCTATTTTCCTGCTCCTGAGGGCTCTTGTGCTGGTACCTAATGCTTAGGGCTGCCACAGCTACCCAGTTATAGGTAGAAGTAACATCTGTTGATATCAGGAAGAAATAACCCACACTCACTGTCACAGAAGGAGGAAAAGAGTGTAGGCCCTTGATGACCTTGCGCCACTGAACCAACTCAGGGTTATTTCCGGATTTCTTGTTATGCGAGATAATTTCTATTGTTTGAACCACTGAAGTCAAGAGTTCTGTTATTTGTAACATAAAGCATCCCACCTGAAGAAGCACTTCCTCTGTACCAGTGGTTCTCAAAGTGGGATCCCCAGGCTAGCAACATTTTAGTCTCACCTGGAAACTTTACAAAAATGCAGATTCCCAGTCTCTGGAGATGGAGCCCAGCAATCTAGTTTAACAAGCCCTCCGGGTGATATCAACACACCTATAGTTTGAGAATCCCCGCTCTGTACTTTTTTTTTTTTAAAGATTTTATTTATTTATTTATTTGAGAGAGAGAGAGAGAATGAGAGATAGAAGGCACGAGAGGGAAGAGGGTCAGAGGGAGAAGCAGACTCCCTGCTGAGCAGGGAGCCCGATGTGGGACTCGATCCCGGGACTCCAGGATCATGACCTGAGCTGAAGGCAGTCGCTTAACCAACTGAGCCACCCAGGCGCCCCCCACTCTGTACTTTAACAAGTAGGGGCAGGTGGATAAGAAAATTTTCACTGGCTTCTCCTCAACTCTGACTTGCAAGTTCAGGGTCTATCAGGGCAGAACTAAGAATCTACTTCAACTGAAAGATCTATGCTCACATCTCGGAAACTACAAACAGTAAACCTATGGGCAAAATCAGGAAACATTTGAAACAACTGCAGTGTTTGAAACAGATTTATCCTCCTAAGCATAATTATTCATGAGGGATATTTAAAACTTAACTACTGGGAGGAGAGAAAGGTATTAAGTCCTGCTTCGGGCTCAAGAAAGCCCCTTCCCCTCAACATGCCACATCAAGGCCAAAGCTAATTTCACAGCCACTGCTAATACCCTTTCTATATGCATATTTTAACCACTTCACCTATAATCCCCAACCTTGGTCCCCACTGCTAAATTTATATATCAGTTGCTGGCAGCAGCTGAGTTCTTTAAGCATGGCCAATCATATTCCATACATTCTGAATTTAAAACATTTGAAACTAATTTAATGGTTATGTCTAGCATTAGATATTTTAAGTGCAGCAATAAACTCTTACTGCTCTCCTGATTGATGGAACACAGAATACAATTGCCACTGTGTGTTTTGACTGTCAAAATGATTCATAACATCCTGTATAAAACTTTTTCACAGAGAGAGGAATAGTTACACCAAATAATTTGAATAAAAGTTTAAACCCAAGGTCATCAAAGTGCTTGACACACCTCTTAGAATTCATTGAAATTCAGATACATTCTCTGAAATGATTTGAAGTCTCTTCCCAAATACACAAGTCATCTGAGAGCAACAACTTGCCATCGTACTGAGCTGTTGAGCAATTATCAGTGACAGGGGTAGCTCAGGGATCCGCCAAGCAAGACCTGCACACAGCCAACTTTTTAAATTCTTTCAGCTGACAGTTACTGGATTAACATCTGATGCAGTTCAACCAGCTCCACTTTATTTGTGATAATGGGGTCCCAAGATGCAAAATCCACTGAGAGCCTACTAAGTGCCGAGCTCAGTGCTGCATAAATTCACAATAGCACCTCACACACATTTGTCATCACAATTTAAAGAAGAGGAACTGAAGTCGGAGAAGATAAAGACTGTCCCCATAACTCTAGGACTAGTGATATTTGAGGTCAGATGTCTCTGATTCCAAAGAGCTTTTTCTTCTTCTTTTTTTTTTTAGGACATTAGGGTTTTGTGCATAATAATTTGCCTAATTCTTAAAACCATTTTGTGATGTGAGAAGACTATATCCTAATGTTTAAGAAATGGGACACCTTCCATGTTTCACTATACTTTTTAGAAGGAGTTGCCCCATTGTGAACTAGTCTTCAACTAAATCGTGGCTACGTTAACCTCAGGGGCACTCCCACTTCCTTTTGGGGGAAAGGAGAGTAGAGAAAGGGTGGGTAAAGAAGGAAGGCAGTCAAGGACCCAGGCAGTCACCCAGTCCCTACCATGTGGTAGCCATGGTGCCTGATCATTTCTGCACACGTTAACTCATTTAACATTATTCTCCCCACTAGCCAGTGAACTAGATATGTATTCCAGTGGTGAAGCAAGTCTTTAATTGGTGAGATAATTGCTCAGGAATTACAGGAAACTACTCAGAGGTACAACTGGGATTAAAATTTAGTTCTGCCTGATCAAAAGTAATTGCTTTTCCCTTCACACCATTAGGATATATGCACCCCCTTATCTCTCTCTTCCTGGAATAAACCACGAATGATAAAATTTTAGGCAACAGGGCAAGTCCTCTATTCCCCACTATAGACAAATGCTTCCTTTGGCCACCCTGGCTTTGGTCCTGATTAATCCTGAAAAATATGTGACTGCATCAATCAAAAACTTCATTTTTAGCCAAGCACTTGAACTGATATTCGTCCTCTGTCTCTTTGCTGCTGAGCTCTGTACTTGGGTTTCACCATCTTTGATTTCCCCTGGGCATCTTTCTGAAGGATTCACTGTGAACAAAGGATTGAAAAGAGGAAAACAACCAACTGAAGAAGTTTACAATTTTATGATTGGAAAATTAATGCAACTCCCTTACAATACATACATTTTATTTAAAATGCAAATATCAATTACAGATTGATTTGTTTTCAATATTGCACAGGCATTTTCACTAAGAAACTGCTGGTTTGTAATCCATCCATTTGCTTACCAAATAAGAACTTTACAAAAATCTGGGATGCGTTAAAGGGACTCCTTTGTATAACAGAGTAGGAAAGTTCTCCCTGTAATGTTTTCCCTCATTTTAATGGGATTCTCAGCCATTCTCAGTGCTGTATTTATCAGCCACATTTATCAAAATAAATAAGGTTTAGACCTCCACATACAGTTAATCTGCAATGATTGTCAAATGTATTCTAATTGATTTAATGCCCATTAAAATTCTATTTTGACATATAAAACACCCAGACATGTAATGAATAAATGATCAGTCATCTAGCACAACCAGAAAAATCACATTGATTATAAATTATTCAAAGTGAAATGGTGTCTCAGCAAAATCTTTAGACCATCTCTGTCTGAGAACTAGATAAATAAGGAAGAAGAAAAATCAAGATTTTAAATGGATTTTCATGGCCAAATTGGTATTATGCTTCAAATACCCCTTAATAGTTACAAGAAAATAATGCTAAAACAAGCCCAAGTATTTATATTACTCTTGCTATAATCCACCAAAGAAGATAACATCAAGAATGTTTCATTAAAATTATGAAGATTACTTATTTTGAGGTTTAAGTTTAGACCAACTACTTTCCCAGAAATCCAATATGCTATGAAATGAATCTTGATAAGCATGAAGATATTTTCAAGAAAAGAAGAGGAATTTAGTGCTTATGAAAAAAAGAAAAGGAAGCAGACACACAAAGCTTAACATTTTAAGCATTTAACTCTTTGAGAGAGAGAGAGAAATTATGTAGATAATATCTATATATCAGAGAGAGAAAAAGAGGGAGAGATGAAGGGAGAAGGAGAGCATGAGCATAAAATCTGGAAACATATCAAAGATTTGGAATATTTGACCATGTTAAGTGTGATAAGGAACTTGTCAGATGGTAATTTGCAAAACTGGATTGGATGAATCTAGTGGCCATGTGAAATGTGCTGTGTGTTTGCCATCATTTCTTCAATTACTACTTCTCTTGGATTATGCCAAATGTATAGGAATATTCAGCAAAGATCAGAAGCACAAATCATCTGATGCACTGTGTCACATATTTAAGTACAAGGACTGATTAAAAAAAAAAAGCCGAGGGGCGCCTGGGTGGCTCAGTTGTTAAGCGTCTGCCTTTGGCTCAGGTCATGATCCCAGGGTCCTGGGATCGAGCCCTGCTTCGGGCTCCCTGTTCTGTGGGAAGCCTGCTTCTCCCTCTCCCACTCCCCCTGCTTGTGTTCCCTCTCTCGCTGTGTCTCTGTCTGTCAAATAAATAAATAAAATCTTTTTAAAAAATAAAAAAATAAAAAATAAATAAAAAATTAAAAAAGCCAGGTTAATGCATAGTGTTCATCGCAATTTTGCCTAGAACATCTAATTATTCATTGCTTTGGCAAACTCACTTCCCCAGCCCTTTAGGCCTGGCTTAACCACACCTTGCTCAAGAAGTTCAATCTGTGCTTGAGGCTGAGGTGAATAGGTTATAATTATTAATTCAGAAACAGGTGACTCACTTCCTGTCACTAAGATGCAAGAAATTTATTGTGGCTTCTAAGAAAGATGTTTACTCACTCTTCTGAGCGTTTCTAGAAGGGCACTCTCTTCCTAGTGTTGACCAGAAAACATGTATCCCTGGGAATGGTTGGCAGCATCAATACTTAAATAGGAACAGATTAGAATAAAGCTGACACTGTCAAAGGCAGTACAGAGAGACAGAGATGAACTCAATCCTTGATGAACTAAATGAGCCATTAGGTCAAACCAGGCTCAGAGACTTTCACCTTTGTATTTATTGATGTGTAAACCAGTGATTTCTCCTCGCTGTTTAAGCAAGTTTGAGATGGTTTTCTCTTACGTAGAACAAAACTCACTAAAAAGGACATAATTTACGAAGTCTCAATTTAATCAAAAATATGTATTTAGCTTCTACTTTTAAAAAGGAACTAAAATTTATTAAAATAAAAAGGGTCATATTTCTAGACTACATTCAGGCAATAATAGAACTCTGCATCATTCAACTTTTATTAAGTTACCTGATAGTAACAAAGTACCCCAAGATCCCATGGCTTACAACAACACAGGATTATTTCTCACTTTGGTTACAAACCCATTGTGGGTCCCCCCGACGACGTTGTCTTCATTTTGAGCACTTGTTTTTGTAGTGGCAATGGTACCACATAGACTCAGAGCCCAGCCTACAATCTGAACAAGCAGCAGAGCCTAGCATATGGCTCTGCCCAATTATTTAACACAGTCTCCAGCCCCACCCAACTCTGGGGTACAATTATAGGCCCTCCCCAACCAGAGAGCCTGAACAGTGACCTCAACTAAAGACAGAACACAACCAATGGCCTACTCAATTGGAAAGCCCAGCCTGAATCCCTGGCCAACTTTGGAGCACAGCCTGAGGCTACATCTGACCATGAAACCCAGCCTACATCCCTGCCTGAACATCAAATCAAGCCAGTGGAACCATCCAGTCAGGGAATACAGCCTAAGACACCACCCACCCAGGAGTGATTATGGATCACGACCCTCAGCCCTACCCAACTGTGGAACACATCCAGTGGCACCACCCTGCCAGAGAACACAGCCTACAAACCTGCCCAACCAGAGGTGATTGCAGAACCCAGCCAAGGCCCCATCTGACTGTGGAAAATAGCCAACAGGCCACCTAATCAGGGATCCCACCCAAAAGACCTACCTGAAAAGAGGGCCCAGTCAACAAGCCTACCCAAGCAAAGAGATCACCTAGAGGCACCCCGAGCCCTCACAATTAGAGCACAGGCAGTGATCTTGCCCAACTAGAGACTCTGATAGCAAGACTCACCTGCTCACAGATGCTACTAGATGACCCATCCAGTATGCCAAGCTGAGCTAATGGTAAAGGTCTTTCCCTACTGAAATGAACATATAAAGTCTGAAAGAGGAGACCACTTATTCAAATGCACAGATACCAATGCATATACAAGGATCATAAAGAATCAGTTAAACATAACACCACCAAACGTAACTAACAAAGCTCCAATGACTAATCTTAAAGATATAAAAATCTATAAACTCTCCAAAAAAATTTCAGAATAATTCTTTTAAAGAAGTTCAGGGAACTATAAGAACACACAGACAATGAAACAAAATTAGGAAAACAATGCATGCACATGAGAAGTTCAACAAGGAAATAAAAACCATCATAAAAAGAATCTGAGAGATGAATATAATGGTTGAACTGAAGAATTCAATATAGTGCAACAGCAAGTTTATTATAATATGTAAATGTATCAAAGTAACACAAGTAACACATTGTACACCATAATTTTACATAATGATACATGCCAAATTTATCCACTAAAAAAAGAATTCAATAGACAGTTTCAACATCAGACTCAATCAGATTCATCATCACCAGAAGAAAGAAATCAGTGGACTTGAAGAAAGATCTTTTGACATTATATGCATTATGGACATCCGAGATGAAAAAGAGAAAGGGACAGAAGGCATATTTAAATAAATAATGAACAAAAATTTTCCAAACTTGACATGAGAAATGGACACCCAGATTCATGAGGCTAAAGGGATCCCAAATAGGTTGAACTTGAAAAGTTCTACACTGAGACACATTATAATTAAATTGTTTAAAAAAAAAAATCAAAGACAAAGAAATTTTGAAAGCAGCAATAGAAAAGCAACTTGTCACATACAAGGGAGCCCTCCCCATCCAACACACACACACAAGATTATCAGCAGTTTCTCAGTGGTAATTTCACAGGCCAGGAGACAATGGGAAGATGTATTCAAACTGTTAAACAAACAAAACTCAACCAAGAATACTATATCTGGTAAAGCCTGTCATTCAGAAACAGAGTAGAAAGAAAGACTTTCCCAAACAAACAAAATCAGGGAGTTCATCACCATTGAATCAGCTTCACAAGAAATGTTAATGAGCATTCTACAAACTGAAATGAAAGGATGCTAATAAATGTCATAAACACATGAATGTGTATATTTCATCAGTAAAGGTAGATGTGGTCAAAGTCTGGTTTTCTAATATTGTAATGATAGTATGTGAACCACTTAAAACTCTAGTTTAAAAGTTAAAAAAAAAAAAAAAAAACTAGCAACAGGGGCACCTGGGTGGCTCAGTCAGTTAAGCATCTGACTCTTGATTTTGGCTCAAGTCATAATCTCAGGGTTGTAGGATCAAGTCCCAGGTTAGGCTCCATGCTCAGTGGGGAGTCTGCTTCTCTCTCTCCCCTCCCCCTGCTCGCTCTCTTTCTTTCTAAAATAATATAAATAAATCTTTAAAAAATAATTTGTTATTGGATACATGATATAGAAAATATAAATTTTATAACATTGATAACCTAAAATGTGAGGGGAGAGAAATAAAAGTTTAAAGTTTCGTTATGCTATAAATTTAAGTTATTATCAGTTTAAGATAGGATGTTAGAAGGTATTCTACGTAAGTCTCATGGTCACAAAGGAACAACCTTCGGTAGATACACAAAAGATCATGATAAAGGTGTCAACACATACCACCGCAATGTCATCAATCATAAGAAATACAGCAAAAGAGAAAGCAAGGAACATAGTATCTTTAAAACAGAAAAAAATTAACAAAATGGCAATAGTAAGTCCTTGCCTATCCATAATTACTTTGAATGTAAATGGATTAGAATTCTTCAATCAAAAGGCCTAGAATGGCTAAATGGATTAAAAAGACCCAAAGACAAGCTGCTTACAAGAGGCTCACTTCAGTTTTAAGGTCACACATAGAATAAGAATAAAGGTGGTCAAAAGGTACAAACTTCCAGTTATAAAATGAATAACTTCTGCCAATCTACTGTACATCAATACAGTCTTGTCTTGTATACTTGAAAGGTAACAGAATAAATTTTAAAAGCTCTCACCACTCCCTCCCAGAAAAGGGTAACTATATGAGGATGTTTTCACAGAAAAAAAAAAAAGAAAAAGAAACAAATTTCCAGAATACCATTGATATAAAAGGATCCTATGTGTCTTCAGAAGAAAATACACACACACACACACACACACAGGATTGGAAGCCACAAGGGCTTCTCCCCAGCAGCCCTAGATAGTAAAAGTAATTCTATCATTGCTTTAAAATTATGAAATGAAAATAATTTTTTCACCTAGAATCTGTATGATCCTAAACATTCAAAGTTAGGGGGAGAATAAGAATATTTTCAAACAAGGTCACAAAAACTTTGCTTCCAAAGTAACCCTCCTCAAGAAGCATGGAAAGGATATGCTTTACCAAAAGCAGAGGACAGCCAAGAAAGAAGACATGGGACCAGGAAGCAGTAGTCTACACAAGAAAGAAGCACAATGTCACCATCTCATACATGATAACTGTGGAGCAGATCTAGAGAGCAGCAGTCTACATTATAGGAAATAGGTAGAAATCTCTCATCTCTAGGACTGATGTCCCCAAAGGAAACCAGTAAGAGTTAGGAGTCATAACTGATGGGTTTGATTACCTTGAGAGGCCAAAACCAACACAAAAAAGACAGCTTCTTCCAAGGAAAACAAGACTGTACATCAAAGCAAATATTATCACTGAATGCAATGTAGTTCACTTGTCAATAATACTTACATATTATCAATACTACATATTAAAATATTATCAGAGGACTGGGACAGTGAGCTGCTTTTTAAAATTACAATCCTCATGGTCCTACTTGACTTTTAAATTATGTCTAGCTATTTCTTTAATGTAAAAAATTAAACTTAAATAAAAGAAGTAAAGAGAACACTTTAAATGCTTAATGTTCTTTCCAGTTTTCAGTCTATTTCAAATGAGCTCCATTTCCTGTCTCTAAGATGAGAAGCTGGGCCAAATTCTTTCTATGTTCTCTCTCAATTCCATTATTTATTCTGTGTCCATGTGTCCACAAATAAAATTTATCTCATTCCACTGGCAAAGAATTAGGAATCTGTAAAGAAATAAACCATTGAATTCATTTTTTGAGCTATTTTCCAGAGTTCACTTTTGCTGAGTTAATAGGTTGTTTTCAGGAACCATCTAAGCATTGTCCTTATATTTTTTTTATTGGTGTAATGTAGCTAATCTTTATCTCTGTACTCCAACATTTAAGAAGCATCATATCCTTAAAAGCTGATGAATATCTGTGAATTACATGATAGAATGCTCTTTTAAGAAAGAGATGGCTCCCTGGTTACCAAGTAGTTTCTATTTCTTGCACTTGCCCATATTCTCTCTAAGTGACTTTTAAAACATATTTTTCTTTTTTCTGTATTTATAGAGTTATATTTTTGAAAATGAATTTTGTGCTAAAACTAATGACATAGAGACAGCCCTGACTGCTTTATGACAAGGTGAATTCTAAAAATCAAAAATGCACAATTTCCCTTTTTACATTAAAGGTCAAATTTACAAAATGTCTCTCAAAGGCACAAGCCTGCTTGTCATCTTTATCAAATAAGATCTGGATGTATTGATTCAACCATTTGGTTGGTAACCCAACTATAAAGTATATGCCCTACCAGGAAGATTACCTAATGCTATATTACATTCTTACAAATACCAGAGCTGAAAAAGCAGAACCAATTTGGCAGAGTTGTGCATAAAATCTTTTATGGTACACAAGGTTCACCTTTTTATATAAAGCATCTTAGAACCCATGAGCAATTATATCTGAACCTTCCCACTGAGATGACTAATGCGATATTATAGACGTGATCATGTGAATTTGGCCCATATATTTTATGGCTGAATCAATCAAACTGTTTTAAACTTTTAATGAATGAAGATGTCAACATTTTTTAATCAAAATGGCAAAGAATTTTTAAAACACAATGGAAATGTATCTGATGTGCTTTTGCAGTCAAAATATTCTAAAACAAGGTGAGAAGTATTGTATCTTATTTAAAATATTTTCAGCCTTAAACAGACATGTAAACAACCAGGAAAAAAAAATGTTAAAGCTAATATTGAAGTAGTATTTGAACTTCTCCTTTGTAATGTTCTATGTGTAGTGAGTCTCCATGGGCCCAAGTTTAAACTCTTCCCAAGGTCAGGAAGTATTCCAAGTGTCTTCCTCCTTCGAAAATAAATTACTGCCCACTTGTCTCTGTATTATGCTAAACAAGGTAAAATGGGAGATTTGATGCTAAAGTATTCATTGGTTCTGAAATTTGGGACTTGCAATAGTTTAGTACCTGTAGCAATTAGGATGCTAATCCTAAGACTAAAAAATCTGAGTAAAATCAGCATTTTTTTAAAAAGGAAGTTACTATACACCTGAAAAGTCCAGTCCAGAGTATGAAGCACTGTCGTAGGATTCAGTTTCCTTCTCTCAGCTCCACCACCTTCTCTGTGTTGGTTTTATTATCAGATTTTATAACTGGCTCTTAAGAGACAGTCCCACCAGGCATGCCCTTGGCTCTGGTTGGTTTCAAGTCCATCATTAAACTAATCCATGTGGCTGGTGAAATGTGTTACTTAGAGGGGCGAAGACTGAGTTACAGGTCTACCAAGAATTGGAGTGTGAAATAAAAAGACACATACATATTGGTCTCTGCCCTGGTTTCCTGCTAATATTTTATTCTTGGTCCTGTTTCCTGACACAATGCTCCTAAAACCCTTTTAATTTCCTAAGAGATAGCAGAACTCCTAAATCTCTTGGGATTTCTTTGGTTTGAGAAGTTCTTTTGTTCTAATAAGGTGATTTTCAGTGGGCTCTTGCATGGGTGCTGGTCACCAGAGAGACCACTCCATTATTAGAAGCTTAGGACTTCTAGCCCTACCTTCCATTTCCAGAAAAAAGAGGAGGGCAGGAAGTTGAGTTAATAATTAATCATGCCTACATAATGAAGCCCCCATAAAAATCCCCAAAGTATGGAGTTCAGAGAGCCATCAGCTTAGTAAACAAATCCACATGCCTGGAGGGAGGTGCACCCCAACTCCACAGGGACAGAAGATCCCATGCTTAGGACTCTTTGGGATCTTAGCTTATGTATCTCCTCATCTGACTCTTCATCTGTATTCTTTATTATATTCTTTATAATAAACTAGTGACCTATAAGTAAATATTTACCTGAGTTCTATGAGCCATTCCAGCAAATTAGCAAACCCAAGGTTCCCAAGACTTTCAATTGATAGCCACTTGGTCAGAAGTATAGATAATAACCTGAGACTTGAAACTGGCATTGGAAGTTGGCATAGACTTTTGAGACTGAGCCCTTAACTTGTAGGATCTGACTCTAACTCTTCATAGTGTCACAGCTGAACTGAACTGTAGGACACCCAACTGGTATTGAAAAAAAGGTCAGTGTGAGAAAAACCCCACGCATTTGGTGACCAGAGTATTTAGTGTAAAGGAAAATACAGTGAAATTTTTTTTCTAGAGAGGACTGTATTGGTCTCTAGAAGAAAACTAGAGTATTCATCCCAAAGAAAAATAAATGGATACTGGATGGCAAAACCAAATACCACCTATTAAAGTCCCTGTCTGCTCTTTCATTCATTTGCTCCCTAATTACAACTTCCAATTTGCTCCATATATTAAAAAAAAAAAAGATTCTCTTCCCTGTTACACTTTTGTCAGTGCTGTGCCAGGAGAAGGCTAATAATCTCCTTGATTTACAGTTTCATCTAAAACATAATTTCTGGGGCACCTGGAAGGCTCAGGCAGTTAAGCATCTGCCTTCGGCTCACGTCATGATCTCAGAGTCCTGGGATCTAGCCCCATGTCAGGCTCCTGCTCAGCAGGGAGTCTGCTTCTCCCTCTGCCCCTCCCCCCCCTCAAATAAATAAGTAAAATCTTAAAAAAAATAAATAAAACATAATTTCTGTGCACCACTCCCCTCCCCATGCTATTGTAAGTTTGAAAGGCACAGATGAAGTTCTTCATTATGATAATGATATAACAATAATCACTGATATATTTTTTTATTTTTTATTGTTATGTTAATCACCATACATTACATCATTAGTTTTTGATGTAGTGTTCCATGAGTCATTGTTTGTGCATAACACCCGGTGCTCCACGCAGAGTGTGCCCTCTTTAATACCCATCACCAGGTTAACCCATCCCCCCACCCACCTCCCCCTCTAGAACCCTCAGTTTGTTTTTCAGAGTCCATCGTCTCTCATGATTCGTCTCCCCCTCTGACTTACTCCCCTTCATTCTTCCCCTCCTGCTATCTTCTTCTTTTTCTTTTTTCTTAACATATGTTGCATTATTTGTTTCAGAAGTACAGATCTGTGATTCAACAGTCTTGCACAATTCACAGCGCTCACCATAGCACATACCCTCCCCAATGCCTATCACCCAGCCACCCCATCCCTCCCACCCCCCACCACTCCAGCAACCCTCAGTTTGTTTCCTGAGATTAGGAATTCCTCATATCAGTGAGGTCATATGATACATGTCTTTCTCTGATTGACTTATTTCACTCAGCATAACACCCTCCAGTTCCATTCACGTCATTGCAAATGGCAAGCTCTCATTCCTTTTGATGACTGCATAATATTCCATTGTGTATATATACCACATCTTCTTTATCCATTCATCTGTCGAGGGACATCTTGGCTCTTTCCACAGTTTGGCTATTGTGGACATTGCTGCTATAAACATTGTGGTGCATGTACCCCTTCGGATCCCTACATTTGTATCTTTGTGGTAAATACCCAGTAGTGCAATTGCTGGATCGTATGGTAGCTCTATTTTCAACTGTTTGAGGAACCTCCATACTGTTTTCCAGAGTGGTTGCACCAACTTGCATTCCCACCAACACCACTGATATATTGTATTCATGGTATATTCTAGTGTACTAAATTTCCTGATACAAATAGATGCATTTTGAAGCTCTGATTCTTAAAGCTAAGAACTTAGTGTTATACCATGTCAGCTTTAAATGGCATAGTAAATTCATTTTTCAGATCAAATATTAATGACACGCTGATTTAAGAGCATATTTCCACTTTTAAAAAATAGTTAATCAATAGTTTTCTTTTACAAAACATCAAAGTACTATATATTCTCTGTGTTCTTCAACTGTATTTGAAGAAATAATTGCAAATATCACCTCAAATTTTACAATAAGGCATGGTCAGATTGTTTATCTTATAAGATTGTGGAATACTTAAAACACTGGACCAATATCTAGGAAAAGAAAAATCCCTGCATCTCATCCAGGGGACAGATGACAGCATCTGATAATCCAGGGGACAAATGGCACCTCTTGTCAGATCTTTAGAAAAAGAAGTAGTTTCCAAAGCCCTTTGCAACTTCATGACCCATACAGAGTCACCCTTACATGTGACTTCCATGCATTACTATTATTCAAATAAGACTCTAGGCTCTTTTGACCATGTCTTTCGAAATAATCATTTGAAAACAAAAGACTTGACCTATTGCATCAGACTGGCCCACTCAGTCTATTTTTTCTGTCTGACTGATTCCAAGTGATTTCATGTGACACCGTGACACAGTCCTCTGAATCAGCAATCTTAAAATGTTGTGGATGCATCTTTCAATCACCCTAAGCTTCCTTTTATAACATATCATATAGAGTTAATTCTCATTATTCATTGTAGTTATGTTCTATAAAATCACTTTGCTTCTACGACGAACTCATGATTTGGTTCTTGTGAGTCTCAGCCAATCAATATATAGTCTTGTTCTATGTGTGTTTCTGTTTAAATACCCCTTACGTTTTTTGATCCATTATATATATTGTTACATATATTGTTGATCCATTAACATGGAACTCACAGCCAACAGCACTAGAACTCATGCCTGAATGAAGCTTATCTAGCACATGTATTTTTTCCATAAGACACACCACTGCCCTCTTGCGCTTAGGTACACTGGCCAGCACTTAAGCACTACCCTTGGAGACAATTTTAACAACAAAATCACTAATGGAAAGCACACAAAAATGTGGAATCTCCATATTGTTTTCTCTGGCAGCTGTACCATTTTACATTTCCACCAACAGCATACAAGGGTTCTAATTTTACACATCCTTGCCAACATTTGTTTTCTTTTGCAATTTTTTTATTATAGCTATTCTAACAGGTGTGGTTTTGATTAGCATTTCCCTGATGATTAATGACACCAGGCAAGAAACACGACACTAAACAGACCATGAAAATGACACTTGTTTACAGGATGAAAGCTGAAACAAGAAAGCAGAGCATCACTTTGTTCAACCTCAGCTGGGAACATGAGCTTCAGGTGACTCACATTTTTTGCCAATCTGCATATACCCATGCCTGAAAAAGCATGCTAAGTATTAATTTGGGGGTTACAAATAGATTTTAGCATGCAGGTAAATTTGCAAATACGGTGTCTATGAATAATGAAGATTGACTGTACCCCCCCACGACTTTTTTGAATTCTTCTTTAATATTTATAATGCCCTTGGGGCGCCTGGGTGGCTCAGTTGGTTAAGCAACTGCCTTTGGCTCAGGTCATGATCCTGGAGTCCCGGGATCGAGTCCCACCTCGGGCTCCCTGCTCAGCGGGGAGTCTGCTTCTCCCTCTGACCTTCTTCCCTCTCGTGCTCTCTATCTCTCATTCTCTCTCTCTCGCTCAAATAAATAAATAAAATCTTTAAAAAAAAATATTTATAATGCCCTTGTTTTACCATCCACTAGGTAAACCAATATTTTATTTATTCTGAATTTCCTTCTCTTAAAGCTTTTATAGTCATCTTTTTGTCATTCCTCTTTGCTGTTTCTTAAAGATTTGAACAAACTATGTTTTGTTTTTCATTGTTTTGCATTCCAACTCCATTTTGGGAAAACTAGAACAATATATATTTACATGCTTGTTAATATATGACATGCTGTCTTACTCTTGCTTTTTAGATGCTATTTTTCCCTGTTTCTGTATTAATAGTTTGTTTCATGTCACAAATTACACATCTGTTGAGATTTTTTAGGCTTCTCTACAGCGACAACTTCTGAGGGCTGGAGGCCCAGATGAAATTTGCATGATAATTGCATTTGGAGGTTGGAAGCTAAGCTGGAATTGTTTGTGAGGAACTTCTCCACTACTGCCTCTTTCTTCTAAATCCACATGGAAGGCAGAAATCAACAGATAGCTGAAGCTAGAAATATGAGGCCAAGTACCAACTTGGAAGTACTTCAATCCTCTCCATAATAAAGATACTACTTTTTCTTAACTGTATATTTTAGGACTAGGAAGAGCCACCAAACTACTAGAACCTTGAAACTGGGTCTCAAAATCCATTTTAATACCTGCCATAACTCTTTTCCAATTGCCTGTGCTAATTAGATATATTTTTTAAAATGGGAGAACATATTTAATATCTTCACTTTCAGTAAAAAACGTCCAATATTCTACACCCTTCTTTTTTACCAAAGTATTTATTTGTAAAGGATCAAAATAGTTACTTTGTGTCCAGTCTAGATCGTACTTTGAAATATTGGCCTAAAGATACGTAAAGAAAGAATCCTTTGGTTGAAATGGTGCTCAGAGACTTTCTTGAATTTTATTCATAGCTCCTGTTTCTTAATAGCTTTCTCTTATCCTTTCTCCCTCCCACTGACACATGATACTTTTTTTCCTGGTGTCATCTCACTTGGCACTCAGTGAAACTAAATTTCTATCACAGAGAAGCGGCACATATCAAAGTTCAAATTTATGTTGCTTTATCTTTGTTCTTTGTGTCTGAACTTTGGCCTAATAATCCACAGCACTAACTCCAACCGCAGGGAAGATCAAGATGGGGATAAGGGTTGAGTTAGTGTTGTAAAAGATAAAAGAATCAAAAACCACATTGATAGTGACTTTCATTTGAAAGTCATCAATCTGTAGGTGGTTCTTATCTAAGCTGCAGTTGACCAGTTATTAAACTTAGATTTTGTTGTTGTTGTTGTTGTTTGTTTGTTTTTACATATTTCATTGTTTGGGGAAACTGTGCTAATTGTTCTCTTTGCCTTGAAAATTCAACCTTGGGAATTACAATGGAAAATATCATTTGAGATTTAAGTAGTATAGGTAAGGAAGTCAGATAAATTTGAAATAAGAATGTATGCTTAAGAGTGTATATTATCTATCGCATAAAGGACCTCCAAGTTGAAGGTAGAGTATCATAAGGACAGAAAATCCAAAGAAGTTACCCCACTCATTTTCAACCCTCACTCACATCTGTCCCTCTACCATTGCAGGCAGGTACTGGGACTGGCTCACATTGGCTCATAGGATCTCAAAAGTGTGCATCTCTACCCAAACCCACCATCAGTAAGTTCACAATAGTAGCTTGAAATTGGCCATGGCAGAAGAATTCACAACTCAAAAATCAGAAAATGATAGAAATCAGACTTTTTTTCTTGAAAATTCACTTGTTAAATATTTATCAGCATGCCACTGATATCATTATTCTAGCGTTTGTAAAAGGAGAAAATGCCTATTTCCCAGAGTAGATGGCTTTAGAAAGGAGGAAGAACACACACAGCTCAGTAGATGCATTTCTTAGGGGTTAATCCCTCTGACTTTTCCCTTCAGCCTACACAACGTAAAAGTCACAAATTGCCCCACAGGCTACTGAGTAGTTATTTAGTTGTCTGTGCTAAACAGTTATCAGGCAGATGCTGCCCCAGTGTCTGAACTGGACACACAGGCTCCTTTATCTTATTGACCATTATAGGGGTCCCCCTTCTCAAAGTCCAAGATGGTAGCCTCCACGGTCCAAGCAGAGCAGGATGAAGGAAGGAACAAAGAAGAGAAGGAGAATGGCATGGATCTGCTACCTCCTAAAAAGTGTTCAAAATGATTATAACCTATTACCCAGAACTTGGCTATAACAAACAGCAGAGGAAGTGGAAAACAATTTCAACAACTATTTATTTGTATGTATTAATATTATATAATTTTCTTCCCTCCGTTTATTGATGTAAAAAACTATACTGACAGATTCTCTAGCTAAATTACTCTTAAATTCCTGGGATAATACTATTTGATCACCAGTGTTCTTCCAACATGTTACTGAATTATGTTTAGGAGTTTTGAAGATTATAATGGGTTAATATATGTAAAGCAGTTAGGAAAGTGTTGCTTTTATAAAAATATTATATAACTGTTGGCTATTATTAAGTTCATAATTCAGCTTGTCATAATTTTTCAAGATAATATAGCCCTTTAAATATGTTGGTAATTTTTTTTAACTTTATTTGGAGCAGTTTATATGTTTGTATAAGCATATTACTTATGAGTACATATGAGTACTTATGAGCATCAGTTTAAACTTTACCAAAAAAAGATGTTGGTTTATTCCTGCTTTTTCTCTCTTCTTGACAAGTTTTTACAATGCATATTTTTCTAAAATATTGTGTATGTCATCTGTATTCAAACTTATGAGAAAAAAGGTATTCATAGTGTTTTCTTATGCTTTTTGAAGTTTTCAAAGTTTTCTGTATTTATGAGTCCTTTTTCATTTCTAAAACTATTCACCTGTGACTGTTTCATTTTCTCAGTAATTTTTGCTGGCATTTTCTCTGTTTTAACTAGTGTAAGTTATTTTATTGCTTTTAGCCATACCCTGCGTTGAATCTCATTTTCCCATTGGATCCTGCCCCTTCATAACCTCCTGACCAGACTGCCTATCACTTAAGTTAGTAAACAATCCCATTTTGATATTTAATGAGTATTTACCTATTTGTATTGGTCTCATTTATTTTTAAAATATTTAATCTCAAAATTTGTTATCACTACATTTAATGTTATTGTTGAGGTAATTCTTGTTGTCATGGTCAAAGATTAGATAGAATTACTCATACACTTACCAGTTGTCTTTACACACGATTGCTTCTTGAATCCCACTTCTTATTTCTGGGTTCAAGGTCCTCCTTATTGAGGTGCAGTCTGTAGTAGCACTTCTGGCAATTATCTGAAATTTAAAAAAAAAATTCTCAGGCTCGCTTCAGTTCTTTTTACTTACTTGACTCTTAAATATTATGTTAGCTGAGTTTTGACTTTTAGGTTCTAACTCCCAAAAATATTTTTCCTTCCAAAAATATTCTAAAGATAAAAGTTTGTTATCAGTATAATTGTCATCTTTATTTTTTTAAGATTTTGTTTATTTATTTGAGAGAGAGAGCGAGCACAAGTGGGTGGAGAGGAAGAAGCAGACTCCCCACTGAGCAGGGAGCCTGACGTGGGACTCAATCCCAGGACCCTGAGATCATGACCTGAGCCAAAGACAGACACTTAACCAACTGAGCCACCCAGGTGCCCCTAATTGTCATTCTTTTTAAATAATTGTCTTTTCTCTCTGGTTGCTTTAAGGTTTTTTCCAGTGTTTAATGTTCTATAGTTTCACTGCAGTGTACATAGTTAGGATCTGTGTTATTTTTTCTATTTAAAAGTCAGTGAGTGTCTTCAGTTCAGAATCTTGTCTTCTTTTCATTTAAGAAAATTTCCATCCATTATCCCTTTGAGTCCTGCCTCTCCCCTAGTCTCTATTTTCTCTTTGTAGACTTCTACTTGATTACATTTGGTGATCTATGTATAACATTCATATTTTTTAATCTGTCTTATTTTCCATTTCCTTATCTTTCTGGAGTCTATTCTGAGTCCTTCCACTACATCTTCTAGTTTACTAACTTTCTTTACAGTATTGTCTAATATTCTCTGTAACCATCAGGTTGCTAATTTCTAATTTTATCAGGTTATTAATTTCAATGAGTATATTTTTCATTTCTAGAAGTTCCGGTTGGTACTTACAACAATACTGTCTATTCTTTCTTCATAGTGTTCTATTCTTTGTTATGGTTTCAGTTCTTTATTGCTGGAAGAATTTCAAACTAATGTTGTATACTCTTAGATTTTTATTTGTGATTTTGAGAGTGTCAATTTTTCCATTATCCTATCTGTTGACTTTACCTTCTAATGGTTCCCTTCCTTTTGAGGGATGTAATTCTTCTTAATTGTGCAATTGCCTTTAATGCAGGTTGCTTATGGGTCCAGTGTGCCCTAGTTCATGGTTATGTTCACATGTAGACTGTTTTCCCCCCTTCTTTTTCTGGAAATTCTGATATTTCCCCACTTCTGTTTATAGCTTAGCTTAGGTTTTCCTCAGCAAGCATGTCATATAAAATCAAACCTCACTTCCATATCTTGGTATAGTCTCTCAGGGAAATTCTGTAATTTTTTCCACTGAGAGTTTGAGAAATCACTGTTGCTCCATGTTCCATAGTTTTTCTATTCCACTGCACTGACTGGAAAGCTCTTCTAGTATCTCTACTTCATACAAAATACTGGTTGCAACTTTCCACTTAGTGCAGGACCAAGACCATAAACCCTGTTCCCATATTCTGGTCAAAATTATAGCCTCCTTCCCCAAAGGCCCATATTCTTGTCTAATACCCTATGGATTACTTTAACACGAACTATAATTCACAACTATTCCTTCTGTTTTTGTCTTTTAAATTTGGAAATGTCTCCTACCTTTCTTTTTTTTCCTCGTGAGCATGGTAATATTTTAAAAATGGTTTTATTGTATGGTATTGTATTGTATCCGGCATTTCTCCATATTTATACCAGGAAAATAGATATGTATCAGCTTGGACCATCTTCTTTTCTTAACAGAGAGTTCCTCTTTTATAACAGAATTTTCAGATTCCCCTTCCCCTAAAATATATATGTAAACCAGTGAAGGGAAATTCAATTAACAGATACCATGTTATATTTAGTATCACCCCACCCCATGACAATTGGCCTAATTTATAACTGGGTCAAGCTTCTCTGCCTGATTCTCTCTTCTTTTATGGAACATTTCTCCTTGAGGAAACATTTCAGTCCCTCGGGCAAGTAGGATCTTAACACACATTCCCTATGAGTTCTCAGATATATCTGATGTAGTTTGTAGACTAAGCATAAACTCAGTCTGGGAACTTCTCTATGGATAGAGATCATCTCATAAATGAAATATGTATGAACTAAGTAAAAAGGTCCTCGGTGTACATCATAGTACACAGAAAAAGAGATAAGACAACATGAAGTATAAAGAAACAGAAAGAAAAAGAATGCTGTTAAAATTATTACCTTAGTCACTCTGGTTAAATGATACACAGGAATTTGCTTAATGAAAAGGAATGAGACACAGATTAAAATCCAATGCAGGTCTTTTATTTTTCCATCTGGTCTTCTTTCAGGTTTCTCTGTGAATGACTTTATCTTCTTTCTAGTTGGGCAACCAAAACCCGACACTATATTGGATTAATCAATCCTTGACTATTGGTCATTATCAACATGTTCATGACCTTACTTGGCCAATTTTAATTTACTTCTCAAACCAAAGACTAGCAAATTAAGAATAATTTAAATCTACCTATGAACTCCTCCTCTCTTATCTCATACCTGGTTTTTACTCCTTCAAACCTCCTCCTCATGACATTTAATCTGAACTTATGCTAATCATTCCCTGCTATATATGCCAATACAATATGTTGCTTACCGTTTCCTGCTTTCAAACTATCTAGTACATAGTCTTCTGGGATTTGAAGGGCTTTTTTCTTTTCAAAATTATACTATGAATATTATCTATTATTATACATATTTATAGCTGAAGTATCCCATAGTGAAAACTGACCACAATTTATCACTATTTGATGAATATTCAGGTTTTTTTCTTATTTTTTGCTCTTAAGAACAGGAATATTACTTTTCATTTCTCTTACTGCTTCTGGATAAAACTGTCCCTTGAACATACAGCTAGGATTGGAATTGCTATATTTTAGGGCAAGCAATTAAAATACAATGGTCAGTGTTTAAGCAGCTTTGCTCCCAGCATATAAACTACCAGCAATATGTAAAGGATCCAGCTAATCCATATCTCAAACACTGTCAATTGTCAGACTTCTCAATCATTGCCAGTATGAATTTCTCCTGTGAAATACCTATTCATACATTTTACCCACTTTTACAGTGTTCTTTATCATTCTTATTGATTTATAGAAGTTATTTAAATAATCTTGTTAAGAGGTATTTATATTATATTTCCTAGGTTACAGCCTCTCTTTTCAGGTTTTTCAAGGTGTTTTTGGTAAATAGAAGTTCTTAATTTTAATATAACAAATGTACTTATAATTTCTTTACCCATTGGCTTTTTGCGCATCTTAAGAAATCCTTTCTAATCCTAAAACCAGCAGGATATTTCCTATATTTTCTCTTAAAAGTTTTAATAGCGCCTGTGTGGCTCAGTCTGTTAAGCATCTGTCTTCAGCTCAGGTCATGGTCTCGGAGTTCTGGGATCAAGCTCAGTGATGGGGTCCCTGCTCAGCTGGGAGTCTACTTCTGCCTCTGCCCTTCCCCCCACCCATGCTCACTCTCTTATTCTCTTTCTAATAAATAAATAAAATCTTAAAAAAAAACTTTGCTTATGATAGTATGTCTTTAATCCACTAAGGATTAAATATTTAGTGTGGTGCAACGTAAGGACCTAATTTTATTTTGTTTTCATATGTCAACCAGCTTTTCCAATTTCATTTAAAGAACAATGTCTCCTTTATCAAAGATCTGTTTTGTCACTTCTGCCATATAATCAAGTTGCAAATATGCACGGTCCATTTCTAGTCATTCTATTCTTTCACATTATTCAATCTGTCCATCTCTGCACAAACATCATACTGTCTTAATTACTACAGCTCCATAAAAGTCTTGATATATGTTATGGAAGCTACTTCTTCATTCTTTTTTTTTTTTGTGGTGTTTTGACTTTTCTTAAACCTCTGTTCTCCCATATAAATGAGAAAATTAACTTGGCAAGCTCCATGAATAACTCTGTTGGTATATTTGTTGGCCCTGCATGAATTCTATAATAAATTAGGAAAAAGTGAATTATTAATGATACTAAGTCTCCTCATCCATGAATTTGATATAACTCTCCATTTGTTGAGTCTTCTTTAATGGCTTTAATAAAATTTTATAAATATATATCTTGCTCATCATTTGTTAAATTTATTTACATGTATTTAATAATTTTTTTTGCTATTGTAAATGATGCTTAAAAACGTTTTTTCTGGTGAATTAGGATACAATTAATTTCTTTATATTAATCTTATATCCATTTTGCTAATCTTTCTTTTCGATCTAATGATTTGTAATAATTCATCAGATTATTTTAAATATTTTTAGGTAGACAATTGTATCAAGCAAACCCAGCAATAGTTACATTTCCTGCTTTCTAATATTTGTGCTTTCATTTTCTTTCTATTGACTTACTGCATAGCCAAAACTTCTAATAAATTCTTTAATATAAATAATGACAAGAGCATATCTGATCTTTGAGGATTTCTCTAAAGGAATGCTGCTTGTATTTCTTCATTTAGATGATTGTTGTATCCATATAATAAGTACTGTACATATATTAGCAATATTTATTGCTTTTTTATTGTTAGCTTTTACTTCTTTAACTTGATTTTAAAAAATTATATTCCATTCCTATTACTAATTTCTATATTTGTCACTAGTATTTATAGTATATTTATAGTATAGTACAGTATAGTAAATACTACATATGATAGTATTTATACTTAGTATTTGTACTATAGTATGTATAATTATTTTGCCTTCCTATCATCCCTCCTTTCTTTGCCATAAAAAAGAGAATACATTTTAAATGGTTTATACAGGGATGAAGTTTCACCTATCCCAACCACCGACTTGAATAACCAGTACTTCCCCAATAATTGCCAGCTGAATAAAGCCATCTTAACTAACACAACAGAGAAAGGGGCATTTATCTCCTTCTGAGATCACAGGTGCTCAGGACAATGTAAACTGGGAGAACAAGGAGTCATCTTGGCTAAGATGTGCAGAGAGCCTGCCTGATAATTAATAAGCAACCAAGAGGAAACTGAAGCTGGGAAATGCTGAGTGACAGTTCCCTGGTCTTAATGCCTGAGAAATAACCTACACCTTTCAGTTATATGGACCCAAAATTCCTACCCACATGTACCACTTTTATCTCCACCATGTTGATTTCCATTTCTTTTACTTACAGTCAAAAGAATCCTATGCATCACTTTCTTTTTAGTTTCTTTTAAGTTTGTATCTAAATTCCAGTTAGTTAACGTACAGTGTAATATTAGTTTCACGTGTAGAATTTAGTGATTTGTCATTTACATACAACACCCAGAGCTCATCACAAGTGTCCTTCTTAATCCCCATCACTGGTTTAACCCATCCCCCCACTCACCTCCCCTCTGTAACCCTCAGCTTGTTCTCTATAGTTAAGAGTCTGTTTCCTAGTTTGCCATCTCTTTTTTTCCCATTGTTCATCTGATTTGTTTCTTAAATTCCACATATGAGTGAAGTCATACAGTATTTGTCTTTCTCTGACCGACTTAATTTGCTTAGCATAATACTCTCTAGCTCCATCCATGTTGTTGCAAATGGCAAGATTCTATTTTTTAATGGCTGAGTAATATTCCATTGTGCATATATACCACTTCTTTATCCATTCATCAGTTGTTGGACACTTGGGGTGTTTCCATAATTTGGCTATTGTAGATACTGCTGCTATAAACTTTAGGTGTGTGTATCCCTTTGAATTAGTATTTTTGTATCCTTTGGATAAATACACAGGAGTGCAATTGCTGGATCACAGGCAGTTCTATTTTTAACATCTTGAGGAACCTCCATACAGTTTTCCAGAGTGGCTGCGCCAGTTTGTATTCCCACCAACAGTGTAAGAGTGTTCCCCTTTCTCCACATCCTTGCCCAACATCCATTGTTTCTTGTGTTGTTCATTTTAGCCATTCTGACTGGTGTGAAGTGGTATCTCATTATAGTTTTGATTTGTATTTCCCTGATGATGAATGATGTTGAGCATCTTTTCATGTGTCTGTTAGCCATTTGTATGTCTTACTCAGAAAAATGTCTATTCATGTCTTCTGCCTATTTCTTAACTGGATTATTTGTTTTTGGTGTGTTCAGTTTATAAGTTTCTTTATATATTTTGGATACTAACCCTTTATCAGATATGCCATTTAAAAATACCTTCTCCCATTCAATAGGTTGCCTTTTAGTTTTGTTGATTGTTTCCTTCACTGTGCAGAAGCTCTTTATCTTGATGTAGTCCCAGTAGTTTATTTTTGCTTTTGTTTCCCTTGCCTCAGGAGACATATCTAGCAAGAAGTTGTTGCAGTTGAGGACAAAGTGGTTACTGCCTGTGTTCTCCTCTAGGATTCTTATGCTTTTCTGTCTCACATTTGGGTCTTTCATCCATTTTGAATTTATTTTTGTGTATGGTGTAAGAAAGTGGTCCAGTTTCATTCTTCTGCATATTGCTGTCCAGTTTATCCAACGCCATTTGTTGAAGAGATTGTCTTTTTTTTCCATTGGATATTCTTTCTTGCTTTGTCAAAGATTAGTTGATGATTTGGTTGTGAATTCACTCCTGAGTTTTATATTCTGTTCCATTGATCTATGTGTCTGTTTTTGTGTCAGTACCATACTATCTTGATCACTACAGTTTTGTAATATAACTTGAAGTCTGGAATTGTGATGCCTCCCGCTTTGCTTTTCTTTTTCAAGATTGCCTTGGCTATTTGGGGTCTTTTGTGGTTCCATACAAATTTTAGGATTGATTATTGTGAAAAATCTGAAAATTCAGAAAGTATTTTGATAGGGATTGCATTAAATTTGTACATTACTTTGGGTAGTATAGGCATTTTAACAATATTTGTTCTTTCAACCCATGAGTATGTAATGTTTTTCCATTTCTTTGTATCATCTTCAATTTCTTTCATAAATGTTCTATAGTTTTCATCATACAGATCTCTTTAGTTAGGTTTCTTCCTAGGTATCTTATGATTTTTGGTGCAATTGTAAATGGGATCTATTCCTTGATTTCTCTTTCTGCTGCTTCATTATGGGTATATGGAAATGCAACAGATTTCTGTACTTGATTTTGTATCCTGCAGATTTACTGAATTTGTGTATCAGTTCTAGCAATTTTTTTGTTGAGTCTTTTGGGTTTTCTATATAGAATATCATGTCATCTGCAAAGAGTGAAAGTTTGACTTCTTCCTTGCCGATTTGGATGCCTTTTATTTTTTTGTTGTCGGATTGCTGAGGCTAGGACTACTAGTGGTATGTTAAATGATAATGGTGAGAATGGACATCTCTGTCTTCTTACTGACCGTAGAGGAAAAGCTCTCAGCTAAACATCACTTTGTTATTATTTAGTGTCTTTAGATCTCAGTAGTCCATAAACTGTGAAAACAAAAGCCGTAACTATTTCTACCTACCACTGTATCCACAGCACCCATCATAATGGCTGGCACATAGTAAATAGTTCATTTTTAATACATCAATGAATAGACTAAGTATGTAAAAATGGTATTTATTTTTCTATATAGAATATAAATTGACATATTCTGTCATATCAATCTAAATTTCTTTTGAAAACTTAATCTTTTATGCACAACCCAATAATGATAAAGAATAGATTTTTATGAATTTTTTCTATCACCTTTTGGTGGTCACTCTTGGTTGTCACTTTTTCTCCTGTTTTTATTTGAAGGATGTGAACTCTTATTACTGGTCTTGTCCTTCTCTCCTTCAAGCATTCAGTCAAAGCAGGTGCTTTATGCCCATATGACACCATGTTAGATACTCCAGGAGGCTCAAACTGAATAAGGTCATTCACTCCCTTCAAAAATCATCCCTATGATCCTCCCCATGAATTCCAAATATCTTCTGTGCATCTCATAGAAAAAAGTACAAGGAAGGGAAGAGAATTGTGGTTACCAGATGGCTTTCTAGTAATCCAAATAATAAAGGGCTGCAGATATGTGTCCTTTCCTGAGATAAGTGCAAAAGTAAAGAACAAAAGCAACAGCAAGGGGAAAAAAGTAATATGTTGAAGAGCTAAAAATAAAGAGAAATTAAGACAGCCAGAAACATCTAACTAGAATGGAAACAGATGCTGAATCTGTTTAAAATCACATTTTATAAAAAAAAAAAACGATCATTTCTAAAATCTTAATCTATGATCATCCTTTTTCATACAAATTGCCCATATTTGGCTATAGTTAAAGGAGTCTGCATTTATGTAGTAGACTCAAGAAAGCAATGCTCTTATACTGCTTTTAAGCTGTTGTTGCAATTATTAATTTGGTCATTTGTATACTGTTGAGACAAAATATTGAGTCTCAACACTCTTATCTGGAAATGTAAAATGCAGAATTTCCAACATCCTAAGTAACATTGGTATTGGGGACAGAGGGGTCACTACAAATATTCTCTACTAAAACAAAAGAGGTGTCATAAGTTCTGTGTGCTAAATAAGACTTTCAGGATATTGTCAACCTCAGAAGCTGTTTTTTTTCTTTTCCAAACCTGATAGAACCCTCCCACTGGCATAGGAGAGACTGGACAGTTAACAGAGCAGTGATGCAGACAGAAATCCATACTGGATTAAAGAAAAAAAAATTCGTGGGATAACAGGCTGCAGGTATTTCTCAGGGACTTTGATGAAGGAGAAAGAAGATTCTTTGAGAAAAGAAGGATGAATCATCTTTGCTCAGATAATCACAAGTCATCAGAATTAAGATGTGTTTGCTGACTCTTAGCAACCTGCAGAGATCCCCCTGCTTAGATCAGCACTGTGTTCCCCGTGCGGCCACCCCACTATCCTGCTATAGTGCCCAGACATGTTGAGCAAAAGCTGAGCTTTCTTGTAAATGAATTAAGAATTGACAAAAATAAAGGACAACATGGTATGAAGAAGAAGATCAGAAGATGATGTCACAGGATCAAGACTGCAGAGGTACAGCCAGAGCAAAGGCAATAATGTATCACCCATTGGTTATTAATTCATTAAAATGTCCATATTACCAAAGCTATCTCTAAGTTCAATGCAATCCCTATCAAAATTCCAATGACATTTTTCACAGAAATAGAAAAAATATCCTAAAATTTTTATGGAACCACAAAGGACCCTGAACAGCTAAAACAATCTTGAAAAAGAAAAACAAGGCTGGAGGCCCCATACTTTCTGATTTCAAACCATATTACAAAGCTATAGTAATCAAAACAGTATGGTATTAGCATAAAAACAGACACATAGATCAGTAAAACAGAATCTTGAGCCCAGAAATAAACCCATATCTATGGTCAACGAGTATTTGACAAGAGAGCCAAGCATACTTAACATGGAAAAGACAGGGCGCCTGGGTGGCTCAGTCATTAAGCATCTGCCTTCGGCTCAGGGCATGATCCCAGGGTCCTGGGATCGAGCCCCACATCGGGCTCCCTGCTCAGCGGGAAGCCTGCTTCTCCCTCTCCCACTCCCCCTGCTTGTGTTCCCGCTCTCACTGTGTCTCTCTCTGTCAAATAAATAAAATCTTTTTTTAAAAAAATATGGAAAAGACAATCTCTTCAGTAAGCAGTGCTTGAAAAGGATATCCACATGTAAAAGAATAAAAAAGCAATCCTGAGAAAGAAAAACAAAGCTGGAGGCATCTATACTTTTTGATTTCTAATGATATTATATAAATTATATATTATATAAAGCAAGCAAAACAACAACAACAAAAATACTTGAAATAGATTCAAGACTTAAACATAAGACCTGAAACTGTAAGCTTCAAAAACAACACATAGAGAAAAAACTCTTTGACATTAGTCTTGGCAATAATTTTTTAGATATGATACCAAAACCACATGCAACACAGGCAAAAATTAATAAGTAGGACTACTTTAAACTAAAAAGCTTCTGCACAGCAAAATAAATAATTAACAAAATGAAATTTTAACCTATGGAATGGGAGAAAATATTTGCAAACCATATATCAAATAAAGGAGTTAATATCCAAAATATATTTTAAAAACTCATATAACTCCCTAACAATCCAATTTAAAATCCAATTTAAAAATGGACAGAGGAATTAAATAGACATTTAAAAAAAACATACCTACAAATGGCCAACAGGTACATGGAAAGATGTCTGACATCACTAATCATCAGAAAAATGCAAATCAAAACCACAAAGAGATATCACCTCTCGTGGTTAAATTGCTGTCCTCAACGGAGATAAGAGGATGTGGAGAAAAGGGAAATCCTTGCATACTCTTGGTAGAAATGCAAATTAATAGAACCACTATGGAAATCAGTATGGAGGTTCCTCAAAAAACTCAAAATAGAACTGCTATTGACCCAACAATCCCACTTCTGAGTACATATCCAAAGGAAATGGATTATATTGAAGAAATAGCTATATTCCCATCATTACTGCAGCATTATTCACAATAATCAAGATATGGAAATAATCTAAGTGTCTGTCAATGCATGAATGTATAAAGATGTGACACACACACACACACATACACACACTGGAATATTACCTGGCCATGAGAAAGAAGGAAATGCTGCCACTTCCAACAACATATTGTTGCTAGACCTTGAGGGCATTCTGCTAAGTGAAATAAGTCAGACAGAGAAAGACATATGCTCTATGATATCTTATATGTGGAATCTAAAAAAGCCAAACTCATAGAAACAGAGAATAGAATGGTGTGGTTAGCAAGGGCTGGAGGTAGGGGAAATAGGGAGATGTTGGTCAAAGAGTACAAACTTCCAGTTAGAAGATGAACACATTCTATGGACCTAATGCACAGCACTGTGATTATAGTTAGCAATACTATCTTATAAACTTGAAAGTTGCTAAGATAGTAGATCTTAAATGTTCTTACCACAGAGAAAGAAATGGTAATCATGTGACATGATGGAGCTATTAGCTAACACTATGGTGGTAATCATGTTGCTATATATAAATGTATCAAATCAACATGTACAAATTGAACTTACACAGTCATATGTCAATTATATCTCAATAAAGTTGGAGAAAAAAGATATTTGTTATATATATGATTATATGTAAACGTATATGTGTATAAATATACATGTACATAATGTTTACCTACACGGACACATTCATATATATTCGTGTTTTAACTACTTGGTAAATAAATAAGCTACTTGATAAGTAAAAATAAACAGCTTATTTCAAGTGGACTCAGTCATTCAAACTAATTATAAGGATGTCTTTAAAATTCTTAAAGAACACATATTTTTTTTTTCTCAACCATATTCTATATGCAGTGCTGAAATTACAAGTGAGGTTTCTTTCAGTTGTCAAATCAGGATGATGAGAACACCCAGGAGGGTGTAGAGAGCTTGTAGGGAAGAGATAGGGGAAGAAAGACGATTAGAAGAATCGGGGAAGCAGCCTTCTCACAACCAGTTGAGAAGTATTTGAATATTTCAACAACTAGCATGCCTGGGTCAATATGTACCCTATATGCATCCCCAGTGAACAAGTGCAGTTAGGATCATGGCACCACACAGAGTGGACAAACCAGAAAAGCAACACCCCTTCCAGTATGGTAATGAGTTGTGAACAAGGCCTGCCCCCCACCCCCGCATGGATGAATTATGTGAGAGCCCATTATATGATTGATCAGGAAAACAATAAAATATTCACTATAAACATATAAACACTCAGTATAAATATGCACATGTTGCCTGAGTGTTCTGGAAGAAAAACAAAAAGATACTACTAACCCACCAGTATTAGAGCATGTACTTAAACCTTTTTCCAATACTGATGAGGGCCAAATGCCTGTTTCCAAATGCCTGCAATTTCCCCCATAGCAATCAGCTGTATCCCTTCACAATGTGGCCAAAAGAAGGGTTTGACATGTCTTGTGTTCCAACGGAAGCAGACTCTGAGCCAGGATTCAAGTGCCCAGTACTTTGACAGGCACAGGAAATTATTGTCAGGGAGTAAGGATGTAACAGCAAAGGGAAGCAGCCAGAAAAGGCTGTGTCACTAAGTCAGCTACTGATGTGGCTAAGAAATGTCTGAGAACACAGCTGCAGAGTTACCCTCCAGAGGCCAGGAGTCAGACACCATCAGCCAGTGGTTGAGAGCTGCTGAGGTTGGGGACAACACTGGTTAATTTCTTGGCATTTTCCAGACCACAGACTGAGCTGCCTTTTGATGCTTCAGAGAAAGCCCTCAGACAAGTTACAGTAATGGCAATGGACACCTAACCTTCAAACAGTGAAGTGGGGCCTTAATCAGCTCAGGTTGCCATAATGAAGTACCATCACTGGGTGGCTTAAACAATAGAAATTTATTTTCTCACAGTCTGGAAGCTAGAAGTCCAAGATCAAGATGCCAGCATAGTCAGTTTCTGATGAAAACTCTCTTTCTGACTTGTAAATGGCCACTTTCAGCAAGAAGATAGGATGGGGTAGGAGCACAAGTTCTTGGTAGATCTTGTTAGAAGGGCACTAATCTCATCAAGAGGGCCCCACCCTCATGACCTCATCTAAACCTAATCATCTCCGGAAGGTCTTATCTGCAAATACCTCACACTGGAGGTTAAAGGCTTCAACACATGAAATGTGGATAACATAGTTTAATCTATAACATGGTAAGCCCCTCAAAACATGGGCAGGGTGCAAGCTACAAGCATATTTCCAAACCTAACTTAGCCACATGGAAACAGGCTATGATCTTGATCCATTAGTCTTCTGGTCTAACTGTATACAATCATAAGACACCAACCTTTGTCTCAAGGGCAGATTTTAAAATTATCCCTCTCTAAAGTGATTATAATCATACTTTCTCAAGAATATTTTACTTACAATAATTCAGAAGTAGGATAAACTGAATTACAACGTCCCCAGTTCCCTATGCAAATGTAAACTTCACAAGTATTAAAAGTAGAATTTTTAAAAAATTAATTAGCAATGAACATCAAGCCTTATCCTAAAGAGTATTCCTTTTAATGATAAAACAAAACTAAGTAAAAATATCAATGAATATGGTTTAAATTGGAAAATCACTCACTGTGTAATAGAAGCACCAAATGGATTTGTAGATGGAAACTAAATGAGCTGGAAATGAAGGAGTAATGCACTAGAGATGCTATTTTTTATGTAATATGTTTCTTGTATCTGATGGAATCTGAACTGACCACCTCTCCAATATCTCATGAGATGGAAATGCCAACATCGAAGAAAAATGCTATAACTAAAATTCTTATTTTTATGGTATTCATTTATCTTAACCATATGAAGTTTCAGAGCATCAATTATCTTTCCACGTACAAGTGTATTATCTTCCTGCAGTTAAACTACAAACCAAGCTCCTTGCGGATTCAGGCCACATCTCAACAGATCATACCTTTCATTTTTTTAAACTGTGTAACATTTCAACATTATAGCAATTAAGAATACATGGTGATGACCCCTAGTACAACCAACCTAACATTGGGCACATTTTTTTCTGTCTTCCTTTGAATATTCTCATCTGTGTTCACACAGTTTTTTTTTTAAAGATTTATTTATTTTGAGAGAGTGAGAATGAAAGAGAGAGCATGAGAGAGGGGAGGGCCAGAGGGAGAAGCAGACCCCCTGCTGAGCAGGGAGCCCGATGTGGGACTCTATCCCGGGACTCCGGGATCATGACCCGAGCCGAAGGCAGTCGCCCAACCAACTGAGCCACCCAGGTGCCCCTGTGTTCACACAGTTTTATAGTTATCAAAACACCTTACAGATAATTTTATGTTGCCAGGTTGCTATAGTGCTTTCAAATATTCCATCAAGTTGATTTAACTATTTATATAACCATTTCCCTTTGTCTCTAATTTAGTCTTTCCAAAGGTTTTATATTACAAACAATTTAGCAACCAAACACTCCATGCAAATAGATTTTATTTTATTTCAAATTATGTCCGTCGGATACATTTCTGGAATGGGATACATTTTCTAAACAAACACCAGGGTCTGGAACCGCTGTGTACACAGTATGCACACAATAAATGTAAAACACAAAACTGGAAATACTCAAAGAAGAACCATGACAATAGTTAAGAATCTACAGGGATAGTTATCATGAGAGCTAACCGTTGAAAGAGGGTAGTGGGACCATAAGGATCTTACAAAGCCTCCAAATTGAACCCTTTGGATGAAAATAAATATTTTGCATTAGCAGGAGCAAGAATATAAAGTAATGTAACAAAATGAAGAAAATATAGTGTAGTTTGAAAATCTACAGATTGAATGCTTATAATGCTTTTTACAAGATCATACAGTGTTGTCTGGGTCTGGGACACATTGTTCAACAGGTGGTTGTCCTCTGACCCAGTTCCTGGCCGTCCACATAATCATCCTTTACCTGCACTCTGGGGGCTCTGCCTCTTTGGTTTACTCAGAGTTTCAATATTAGTGGCTGAAAATCTGCATTCAAATACAATCAAAACTCATCCCTTCAGGGTAAGTTCTCTCTTCTCCTGTTCTCCATTTCCAGTAAAATTAGCCAACAAGACAAACTAATTTAACAGAATTTTAATAATGTCTCCTACCTCTGCTATTTCAACTCTTCCAATTGGAATTACAGATCAGACAGGGAAGAAGGCAGTACTTGGAGAGGTCAGTAGGAAAAATATTTTTTGATGGGTAAACAGGACCTCTAGAACTTTTCTGAATATGACTTAGAGATTATTGCATGGCCCACCTAATTTTGTGTAAAAAAAAAAGTTTACTTTTATTTAACATCTATTTAGTATCTCATGAACAATTCTAAACAAAATAGCATGAAAGAAAAATAGAAGCTGGTTCACCCAATTTCATAGTTTTTGTATCTACAGGCAGATTAAGAAGGCAGAATAAGAAGTTACCTAGACTAAGGGGACTTCAAGCAGGCCTAGGGACCACTGGACACCCAAGAAAAATGGAACAAGTAACTGTATAGAATACTGAGTGGCATAAATTTGTAAAACCATTTTGAAAAACAATTTGACACTAGCTATCAACTGACATATATGAAAAATTTTCTTAGCCTTTGACCCACTAAGTTGACCTCCAGGATAAATCCTAATAATCTCATATGTGAAAATCTTCATGACCATAACATTCTTCTTAGAAATAATCATAATTAGAAAAATAATTACAAACAGCTTAAATGTCCATTTATAGGAACTTGGATATGAATCTTGGTTCTGCCACTTTCTAGCTATGTAAGTGTAAACTGTAAGCAAATTACTTAACTTCTGCAGGCAGTTTCCTTATCTGTAAATTGGGGATAATAATATTACCTACTTTATAGCCTTATAGGATCGTCATGAGAATTCCATGAGCTAATAAATGCAAAATGCAAAGAGGCCATAAAGATGGCAGATAAGTACGCAAAATGATGTTTAACCTCCCTTGTCATTAAATAAATGCAGATTAAAATGATGTTGAGCTATAACTCCATTCCTATTAGGATTAATAAAATTATGTTTAATACTAAATACTGGCAAGTATGTAGAGCAATTGGAACTCTGACGCTTTGCTGATGGGAACGTAAAATGGTACAGCTACTCTGGGAAAGTGTGGTAGTTTCTTACAATATAAACATTCAATTATCATATGACCCAGCAATCCACTCCTGCAATTTATGTTGCAAAAAACTATGTGAATGTTTATAGAAACTTATTCAAAATCCTTTTCCAAAATGAAAATAAGCCAGATGTCCTTCCACTGGTGAATGGATTGAAAAAATTGTGGTGCAGGCATGCCTGGGTGGCTCAGTCAGCTAAGTGCCTGACTCTTGATTTCAGCTCAGGTCATGATCTCAGGGTGGTGGGATTGAGCCCCCCATCAGGCTTCATTCACGCTGAGCATGGAGCCTGCTTAAGATTCATTCTCTCCTTAGTTCTATGCCCCTCCCCCACTGGCACTCACTCTCTCTCTCTCTAAAATAAATAAATAAATCCTTAAAAAAAATTGTGGTATGGCCATACGATGGAATACTAGCCAATATTCAAAAGGAGCAAACCAATAATATATGCACCAAAGTGCATCACTATTAAAATAAGGCATTATGGTGACTGAAAGAAACCACTCCCAAAAGAGTATGTACTGTATAATTCCAAATATATGGTGTTCTTAAAAAGATAAAACTGCAACGACAGAGAGTAGATCAGTGGTTCCTGGGTTGGGGGATGGTGGGGAGTGTAACAGGAAGTTTGACTGCAAAGGCGTAGCACAAGGGACGGTTTGCGGAGGATAATGGAACTGTTCTATATCCTGATTGTGGTGGTAGTTAACACAAATCTATACATGTGTCAAAATTCACAGACCCATATACCAAAAAAGTCACTTTTACTACATACTTTTTAATCAAATATAATCAAAATAGTATATATAAAGTGTCTAGAAAAGCATCTGAAACACAGTAGGTGCTATAAAGGGGTTAGATATTTTAAATCATATATCAAATGGGATATTAGCATTAATTTAAAAAGATATTTACAATGATCACATGATAACATGCAAAAAGCCTTATGAAATCATGTTGTTGGGAAACATCATTTTTCTATACAGTATAGTAGCAGTTATATTATAAAAACTACAGAGTGTTTTTGTTTTCTTTTTTTTCTTAAGACTTTAAGCTTTTAAAGTAGTTTTAAGCTCACAGCAAAATCAAAGGGAAGGTACAGGGATTTCCCAATCCCCCTCTCCCCATTGTATAACCTCCCCATCATCAACATCCCCCACCAGAATGCTACATTTATTACAACTGATGAGCCTATATTGACACTTCATTATCCCACAGAGTCCATAGCTTACTTACATTATGGCTCACTCTTGGTGTGGTACATTCTGTGGATTTGGACAAATGTATTATGACATGTATCCATCTTAATAATGTCATACAGAGTATTTTTACTGTCCTAAAAAGTTCTCTGTGGTTCACCGATTCATGCCCCCAGCCAAGCCCTGGCAACCACATATCTTTTTCGTCTCTACAGTTTTACCTTTTCAAGGATGTCATATAGTTGGAATCATACATTACGGCAGTCTTTTCAGATTGGCTTCCTACACTTAGCAATATGCATTTTAGTTTCCTCCATGTCTTTTTGTGGCTTGGTAGCTCATTTCTTTTATTACTGAATAATATTCCATTGTATGGATGTACTACAGTTTGTTTATCCATACAACAACTGAAGGGCATCTTAGTCACTTCCAATTTTGGCAATTATGAATAAAGCTGCTATAAACATTAGTGTGCAGGTTTTTGTATGGACATAAGTTTTCAACTCCTTTGGGTAAGTACCAAGGAGATAAAAACTGTATTTAAAAATATATATATTGGCAGGGACAAATACAAAATGTTAACAGTGCTGGTGCTTGGGTAATGACTCACAGCATGGTGAAGAAAGCTCTTCAATTGAGGAAATATATCAAGGGGCATCAGTAACAATAAAGACTGAGATGACTAGAATTCCTCTTCCTACAATAAGCAACAAGAAATGCTGAATAAATTACAAGGATTTTTTTTAAAGGACTAACTTAAGACAATATTACTCAAGCTCAAAATATTGAAAGGAAACTCCCAAGACTGTATCAAATTTATTCATTCAATCTGTACCATCTTATGGGATCAGCTACTATTATTATCCCCATTTTTATAGGACTAAACTAAGGCACAGAAAAGTTAAATAAATATCCCAAGATTACCCTAATGGGTCTAGTGGCTGTCAGAGTTGGAATTTGAACCCTGGCACTTTGGCTCAAAAGACCACACCGAAATACTACAAAATATCCCTCTTTATAGCCAACTGGTAAATCTATTCATAAAATAAAATCACCACAATGAGCAATAAGATACCAATTCACATTCATTAGGATGCATAGTAGCCTAAAAAGAGAGAGAAAATAACACGTGTGGGTGTGTTGGTGAGGAATGTGGAGAAACTGGAGCCCTTTGTGCCTTGCTGGTGGGAAAAGAAAATGATGCAGCCACTATGGGAAACAATTCAGCAGTTCCTCAAAAAGTTACACATAGAATTACCTCATGATCCAGAAATTCCACTTCTGGGTATATACTCAAAAGAACTGAAAGCAAGTATTCAAATAGATATTTATACACCACTGTTCATAGTAGTATAATTCATAAGAGCCAAAAGGTGGAAATAACCCAAATGCCCATTGATGGATGAATGAGTACACAATATGTGGCATATATATATATAATTACATGTATGTATAATTATATATTATTTAGCCTTAAAAGGAATTAAATTATGATAAATGCTACAACATGGATGAACCTTGAAGGTACTATGCTAAATGAAATAAGTCAGACACAAAAGAAAAAACACTGCATGACCCTACTTATACGAGGTACCTAGAACAGGCAAATTCATAGAGACAGAAAGTAGACTAGAAGTTGATGGGAAAAGGGAATGAGGAGTTATTATTTTAAAAGCACAGAGTTTCTATTTGGAATGATAAAAAAATTTCTGGGAATGGATAGTGGCGATGTTGCACAAGACTATGAATACACTTAATGCCACTGAATTGTACACTTAAAATGGTTAAAATGGTAAATTGGATGTGTATTTTACAACAATGAAAAAAATCTCAAAAATGAGTAAATAAAATCACATGGGCTCTGAAAAAATTAACAAACTTAATCCTTTGTGCTTGGTGAACATAGTTAACTCAACCTGATCAATATACTAGATTAGGGCACCTGGGTGGCTCAGATGGTTAAGCGTCTGCCTTTGGCTCAGGTCATGATCCCAGGGTCCTGGGATCGAGTCCTGCATCGGGCTCCATGCTCCTTGGGAGCCTGCTTCTCCCTCTGCCTCTCTCTCTCTCTCTCTCTCTCTATCTCTCATGAATAAATGAATAAAATCTTTAAAAAAAATACTAGATTAAAAAAGAGAGTATTCTAAAATATGTGCTGTTTAAGTGAAGATAGATATTTCTTAATTATAGGTCTTTTTTTTCCAGTGTGTAATATCGCTTCTTTGCCTGTTTGATAGTGGAGCTTTGCCAGCAGGGGCAGAGAAAGAGATGCAGACAGAGATAGATCTCACCAGTATAAATGGGAGATAAGAGCTTAGATCCTTAGATAGAGAGTAAAAACAGCTCCATCTGGCATAAGCAGTAAAAGCCATTTATTTTCCCAGGTAAGTGGAAAAAGCAGAGATGGGTAGAAGTCAGGGTCAGGCTCAGCAGAATCAGTTCAGCCTGGTTCTGCCTGTGGGATTTCCTCAACCTCCCCCTCAGTGTTTCTCATCCTTGGCCTCACACTTGTATTCTAGAACAGACAGTGAAAGAGAAAGCTGTCCTTGAAGCCTCTAGCAAATCTGTCCTTGAAGCTTACTGTTTTGGATTCAGTCACAAACCCATTCCAACCCCTGGCCAGGAGAGTGTCATAAAGTAACCAGCTGACCTTCCAAATCCTGAAACTATCACTACGGCACAAGTGATCAAATTACCCAGTGGCATAGATTAATAAGTATCCCCTTCCTCGAAGTTGGAGTCCATGCTCCAGGAATCACCCTCACACCACCTAGTATATAAAAGAAAAAGATAGGGCGCCTGGTGGCTCAGTTAAATGTCTGCCTTCAGCTCAGTTCATGATCCCAGAGTCCTGGTATCAAGTCCCGTGTCGGGCTCCCTGCTCAACGGGGAGTCTGCTTCTCCTTCTACCTTCCCCCCTGCTCATGATCTCCCTCTCTCTCAAATGAATAATTTTAAAAAAAAGAAAAAGAAAAGGATAGAATGGATGCGGAGAAACAACCACAATGATACATAAAATTCGTTTCATTTCCAATCTTAGAGAAAGAACACAGTCACCATAGTCTATTATCTCTGCTTGAACAAAAACATTCCTCAAGTAACTGTCGTGTTTTCTTTCCAGGCAGCTGGGATACGTACAAATGAGATGGACAGGGTGTGGGCCAGTGGGAGAAGGAGACATTCAACTTAATTATGCCAGTGAATGATTAATTCCATTTAAGTAAATGCTAAAGGGGAGAATCGGGACAGTGTGAAAGCTTAGACATGGGGTGACTTATCTGTTCTGGATGTCTTCATGGTCCGAATGACAATGATTTTAAGCTGAGTTCTGTAGGGTCATAGATCAAAGAGCCTGTGTGAAGACGGAGAATGACAGGAGCCGGGCTATTTCAGTACTGTGTAGATGGTGAGGGAATGTCGACCTACAATTTGCCTTCTAAGCCCTTAACAGTTTTGCTTTAATTATAGTCTCTTACTGTTCATTTATTTGCATGATTTTACTTAATGTGTATCTTTCTCATTAGACAGTTCTTCAAGGAGGGGTTTTCTATATTGCTCACCATCTTATATTAGGGTGTAGCCTGACACAAATGAGGTGTTCCACAAATATTTGTGGAAGGAGGGAGAGAAGAAAAGGGAAGAAGGGAGGATCGAGAGCACTGGGATCTGAGGTTGGGGCATTTCACACACAAATTCCAACACCATAGCCACTGTACATAGTGGCAATCAATCGATCAATAATACAAAATCAGATAAAACCACAAAGTGGGAAATTTTGCAAACTTAACCAGACCCCATATAGAAACTGATGCAGCATCTTTGCCTCAAAAATGAAGGATCTAAAGAAGAGCATACACTCCCAATAGGATCCAGTGTTCCTTGTCAAGCTTAAATTATAAAAATGAAATCTTGATTCCTGTGGCAGAAATGGACCAGAAATAAAATTAGAAAATAATACCAAATGACACCAATTTTATTTTTTTTAGACTTTAAGAAGTGAGCACCTCAAAAGGGAAAATATCCAACCAGTCAGATAAATAGTGAGTCAAGTCCTAAGAAGTGGGCCTCACAGCTTGAGCATAGAGCTCTTAAGGTAAATTAGAAATACAGTAAATTACTATGAAGGGAGTTAGTGGAAAGTGATGTAGCAAAGCTCCCTAGCCAGAAGATATTTGTGACCGATCTATGATCACACACCACCAGAACTGAGGGGGTTCTCCCAAGTTTCTGACCCTAATTATACTTTAATCCTCATTCAATTAGTCCCTATCCAAATATCACATTTAGTTTTAGATTTTTTTTTATATAAAAATAGACTTCTCGGGGTGCCTGGGTGCCTCAGTCAGTTGAGCATCCGACTCTTGATTTCAGCTCAGATCATGATCTCAGGGTCATGGCATCAAGCCCCACATAAGGCTCCATGCTCAGACGGGAGTCTGCTCCAGATTCTTATAAGAGTTGAGAGCTCTCATAAGAAATCTGGATGTCAGCAAATATTGGGAAATTGTGGAGCGGAGTGGTGGGGCTAGACCTTGACACTTCATTCTGAACATAATAAATATTTAACAAATTGATTGCTGACGACAACCTTAGAAGTCAGGTGGAAGATAATTAATTAGTGAATTTCCCACAAGTAGTTTTGTTGATGGAATGAAGGTTGGAGAGAGAGACTTATAATATTGGCAGTCGGCCAGGCCAGAAAAAAAGGCGATTTTGGACTATATTCAGGGGAGTGTTAAGAAATATGGAAAGCTGAGACATAAAGGATTCACATAGAGAAAGTGGAGATAATTCATGGCTGTGAATTTAAGGGAACTGGTTAAGCAAGAGGCAACTTCCAAGAAAGAAATGTCTTATTCAGGATGCAGGGGCAAGAAGAGGGTGAAAGCATGTCCTACAGATTTAGGAACAGAGAATAAATTGAAGCCATTGTGGTCTGTTAATGGCGTCATGGGAAGTGGCCATTTGCCCTTCCTTCACTTTGCTATTTCTGCTTTGTTTCTATTCCTGTGCTTTGTTTTGTTTTTCTCTCTTTCCCTTACAACTTTGAAACTAGTTCACATCGAGTTATTATTCTTATACTTTTTGATTAAACAACATGTTATTAACTTTTGAATAACAAAAACAGTTTGAATGTTGCATATATTACTCTAATTTTTTTTAATTCTTTTTTAGTATAGGACATGACCCTATTTTTATTTTTATTCTCTGGATAAGTGACTGTCAATAGATATACATTCTACATTTCTCCTAGGGCACTCTAATGAATTTATTAACTTATAATAATTTTACTGATCACATTTTCTTATTGCACGAAAAGGCAGACCTTCTGAATTAGTAGTATAAGATAGATAGAACTGCATTATTTCTGAGAAGGGTATAAAACTCTAAAAATTTCTCTTAAAATAATTTATCATTTTGTATTAAAATATTCCTGGGAATATTTGATTCAAGGCACTAAGTAATTTAAAAAAATCTTTAAAAAAGGGCACTTGGGTGGCTCAGTTGGTTGAGTGACTGCCTTCGGCTCAGGTCATGATCCTGGAGTTCCGGGGTCGAGTCCCGCATCGGGCTCCCTGCTCAGTGGGGAGTCTGCTTCTCCCTCTGACCCTCCCCCCCTCATGTACTCTCTCTCTCTCATTCTCTCAAATAAAATAAATAAAAATAATAAAAATTAAAAAAATCTTTAAAAAAGTAATTAAAGACAATATAACTATGTAAAATCATTTCTTAAACCAACTACACCCACCTAAATTCAATTCTTGTGAATACTTTCAAATGCATAAAGGTTTTTTTAAAAAGTACAAAATCATGTAATCTTAAAATCAATAATATTAGGTAAATTCTGACACTGTCTAGAGTACCAAAATCCCAGTTCAGAAGGAAATTTAAAAACCATAAAACTATTATGATTTTCCAAACACAGATCTTTGTTCTGGGTATTTGTTGAGTTTGGACTATTTACAGTCATTCCACCTTCTCTGATTATGACAACCTAATTTCCTTGTGCAAAATTACTTCTTCTTCCCTATTTTGATATAGTCAGGAAGGACTTTTAATCAAGGTAGAACTGGGTAATGCTTATTTGTTCCAGCTATAATGACCAGAACAGAATGACTCTACCTTGTCTAATAAATAGTTGCTACCAGATCTCAAAAGTTGTCCTAGTTTCCATCCATTACCAAGTCTGATTCTCCAAACTTTCCATCTATCTGGGAACTCCTTGATTTCCTTTACCCTTCTCATAAACTCCTTTTTTTTTTTTTTTTAGGGTTGTCAAGTTGGTTTCTGTTGCTTGCAATTGAAACAGGCTTATTTGAATCAACACTTGGAAGCAGATATTTCTATCAATTCTAATACTGATGACAATAAAATCATCACTTACCAAGAAGAAATACAGAAATTAATAAGAAAATCTTACATCCCCACCATGAATGGAGTATGGCATTGGTTAGGCAATCCAGAATGATCACAGAAGTTAGAGACAGCTTATAAAAGAAGAACAAACCCTAGATAAGTAGAAGGAAGTGACTCAAGTCAGACTGCAGGATGAAGAAGACCAGGCAGCCACAGGAAATCAACTGGACCCAAGGAAATGTAATTGCCTGGGATAGCAATATCATTTCTAAACCCATACCTACCTAAGGGATAGTTAAAAAAGATTCATTTTCAAAACCTAATGTCAGTATCATTTTACTTTTCAAGTTTATAATTTGCCAGAACACCCTATACATTTCATAAAAGTAGCAAATGTAATTTTTAATCCATTGTAAGGAAAAAATATATATATAGAAATAGAATATATATATGTTATATAATATATATTATATAACATATATATATATATATATATATATATATATATATATATATATATGCCAAGTCACCCTTATCATAACACACTAGCTCTTTAGGTCCCCATGAGAAACTTATTGACAACTCTTGATGACCTTCATATTTGCAGTAGCATAGACAATTACAATAATCTACTGCAAACTTCTCTTCTTCCAAGAGTTAAAAAAAAAGATAGCAATAAATTTTATTTTATTTTTTTATTTTTGATATCAACCTTTACTAAAGGAACCAAGAATCATGCATGAGAAAAACAGTGAAATGGGAGGAACATGAAAATTTCACAAAAAATATAATCATCTGCTACAAATTTAGAGTTGCCTATCAAGTGGCAATCAATTGTTCAGGAGGAAAAATTAAACAGAAAAAGGAATGATTCAAACAATCATGTGGCTGCTGTGACTATATAGCAGTCTCCTGTGAATATGAAAGTCTCTGGACAAAGTAATACAACTGAATATTTGGTCCTAGTTCAATATGAAGTTAAAGATTCTAAAAACTGTTCTTATTATTCTACAGATGCTGTTTAGCTAGAACACAAATGCGATTGTTATACCACCTCAATATTATAGTTCTCAAAGAAAATTTCTTCAAAAATACCTTATCAGACACTTTCAGAAATGGAAATCTATTCTCTTAAGAAACAACAGAATACTATCAGATTGGATAAAAAAACAAGACCCATCAATATGCTGTCTGCAAGAGACTCATTTTAGAACCAAAGACACCCCCAGATTGAAAGTGAAGGGGTAGAAAACCATTTACCATGCTTTCTTTACCAAAGAAAGCTGGGGTGGCAATCTTTACATCAGACAAATTAGATTTTAAACCAAAGACTGTAATAAGAGATGAGGAAGGACACTATATCATACTTAAAGCGTCTATCAAACAAGATGATCTAATAAATATCTATGCCCCTCACATGGGAGAAGCCAATTATACAAGCCAATTAATAACAAAAGCAAAGAATCACATCAACAACAATACAATAATAGTGGAGGACTTTAACACCCCCTTCACTGAAATGGACAGATCATCTAAGCAAAAGAGCAACAAGGAAATAAAGACTTTAAATGATACACTGGACCACACGGACTTCACAGATATATTCAGAACATTCCATCCCAAAGCAACAGAATACACATTCTTCTCTAGTGCCCATGGAACATTCTCCAGAATAGATCACTTCCCAGGTCACAAATAAGGTCTCAACTGGAACCAAAAGACTGGGATCATTCCCTGCATATTTTCAGACCACAATGCTTTGAAACTAGAACTCAATCACAAGAGGAAAGTCGGAAAGAACTCAAATACATGGAGGCTAAAGAGCATCCTACTAAAGAATGAATGGGTCAACCAGGAAATTAAAGAATTAAAAAAATTCACGGAAACCAATGAAAATGAAAACAAAACTGTTCAAAATCTTTGGGATGCAGCAAAGGCAGTCCTGAGAGGAAAGTATATAGCAATACAAGCCTTTCTCAAGAAACAAGAAAGATCTCAAATACACAACCTAACCCTACACCTAAAGGAGCTGGAGAAAGAACAGCAAATAAAGCCTAAACCCAGCAGGAGAAGAGAAATAATAAAGATCAGAGCAGATATCAATGAAATAGAAACAAAAAGAACAGCAGAACAGATCAATGAAACTAGGAGCCAGTTCTTTGAAAGAATTAACAAGATTGATAACCCCTGGCCAGACTTATCAAAAAGAAAAGAGAAATGACCCAAATAAAATCATGAATCAAAGAGGAGAGATCACAACCAACACCAAAGAAATACAAACAATTATAAGAACAAATTATGAGCAACTATATGCAGGCAAATTAGATAACCTGGAAGATATGGATGCTTTCCTAGAGATGTATCAACTACCAAAACTGAACCGGGAAGAAATAGAAAACCTGAACAGACCTGTAACCACTAAGGAAATTGAAGCAGTCATCAAAAATCTCCCCACAAACAAAAGTCCAGGGCCAGATGACTTCCCAGGGGAATTCTACCAAACATTTAAAGAAGAATTAATACCTATTCTTCCAAAACTGTTCCAAAAAATAGAAATGGAAGGAAAACTTCCAAACTCATTTTATGAGGCTTCCATTACCTTGATCCCCAACCCAGACAAAGACCCCAACAAAAAGGAAAATTACACCCTAATATCCTTGATGAACAGGGATGCAAAAATTCTCACCAAAATACTAGCCAATAGGATCCAACAGTACATTAAAAGGATTATTCACCACAACCGAGTGGGATTTATCCCTGGGCTGCAAGGTTGGTTCAACATCCTCAAATCAATGTGATACAATGCATTGATAAAAGAAAGAACAAGAACCATAGGATCCTCTCAACAGATGCAGAAAAAGCATTTGACAAAGTACAGCATCCTTTCTTGATCAAAACTCCTCAGAGTATAGGGATAGAAGGTACATAGCTCAATATCATAAAAGCCATCTATGAAAAACCACAGCGAATATCATTCTCAATGGGGAAAAACTGAGAGCTTTCCCCCTAAGGTCAGGAACATGGCAGGGATGTCCACTATCACCACTGCTATTCAACATAATATTAGAAGTCCTAGGCACAGCAATCAGACAACAAAAAGAAATAAGAGGCATCTGAATCAGCAAAGAAGAAGTCAAACTCTCACTGTTTGCAGATGATATGATACTTTATGTGGAAAACCCAAAAGACTCCACCCCAAAACTGCTAGAACTCATACAAGAATTCAATAAAGTGGCAGGATATAAAATCAATGCCCAGAAATCAGTGGCATTCCTATACACCAGCAACAAGACAGAAGAAAGAGAAATTAAGGAGTCAATCCCATTTACAACTGCACCCAAAACCATAAGATACCTAGGAATAAATCTAACCAAAGAGGCAAAGAATCTGTACTCAGAAAACTATAAAATACTCATGAAAGCAATTGAGGAGGACACAAAGAAATGGAAAAATGTTCCAGGCTCAGGGATTGGAAGAACAAATATTGTGAAGATGTCAATGCTACCTAGAGCAATCTACACATTCAGTGCATCCCTATCAAAATGCCATCCACTTTATTCAAAGAAATGGAACAAATTATCCTAAAATTTGTATGGAACCAGAAAAGACCCTGAATACCCAGAGGAATGCTGAAAAAGAAAAGCAAGGCGGGCGGCATCACCATTCCGGACTTCAAACTCTATTACAAGGCTGTCAAGATCAAGACAGTATGGTACTGGCACGAAAACAGACACATAGATCAATGGAACAGAATGGAGAGCCCAGAAACTCATCTTCGACAAAGCAGGAAAAATGTCCAATGGAAAAAAGACAGTCTCTTCAACAAATGGTGTTGGGAAAATTGGACAGGCACATGCAAGAGAATGAAACTGGACCATTTCCTTACACCACACACAAAAATAGACTCCAAATGGTTGAAAGACCTCAATGTGAGACAGGAGTCCATCAAAATCCTAAAGGAGAACAAAGGCAACAACCTCTTCGACCTCAGCCACAGCAACTTTTTCCTAGGAACATCACCAAAGGCAAGGGAAGCAAGGGCAAAATGAACTATTGGGACCTCATCAAGATAAAAAGCTTTTGTAAGGCAAAAGAAACAGTCCACAAAACCAAAAGACAACCGACAGAATGGGAGAAGATATTTGCAAATGACATATCAGATAAAGGGCTAGTATCCAAAATCTATAAAGAACTTCTTAAACTCAACACCCAAAGAACAAATGATCCAATCAAGAAATGGGCAGGAGACATGAACAGACATGTTTCCAAAGAAGACATCCAAATAGCCAACAGACACATGAAAAAGTGCTCAACATCACTTGGCATCAGCAAAATCCAAATCAAAACTTCAATGAGGTATCACCTCACACCAGTCAGATGGCTAAAATTAACAAGTCGGGAAACGACAGATGTTGGCGGGGATGCGGAGAAAGGAGAACCCTCCTACACTGTTGGTGGGAATGCAAGCTGGTGCAACCACTCTGGAAAACAGTATGGATGTTCCTCAAAACGTTGAAAATAGAGCTACCCTATGATCCAGCAATTGCACTACTAGGTATTTACCCCAAAGATACAAATGTAGGGGTCCGAAGGTGTTCATGCACCCCAATGTTTATAGCAGCAATGTCCACAATAGCCAAACTGTGGAAAGAGCCAAGATGTCCATCGACAGACGAATGGATAAAGAAGATGTGGTATACACACACACACACACACACACACACACACACACACACACACACACGCACGCAATGGAATATTATGCAGCCATCAAAAGGAATGAAATCTTGCCATTTGCAATGACGTGGATGGAACTGGAGGGTGTTATGCTGAGCGAAATAAGTCAATTACAGAAAGACATGTATCATATGACCTCACTGATATGAGGAATTCTTAATCTCAGGAAACAAACTGAGGGTTGCTGGAGTGGTGGGGGGTGGGAGGGATGGGGTGGCTGGGTGATAGACATTGGGGAGGGTATGTGCTATCATGAGCACTGTGAATTGTGCAAGACTGTTGAATCACAGAACTATACCTCTGAAACAATAATACATTATATGTTAAAAAAAAAAAAAAGAAGATAGCAGGAGGGGAAGAATGAAGGGGGTGGAAATCGGAGGGGGAGATGAACCATGAGAGACGATGGACTCTGAAAAACAAACTGAGGGTTCTAGAGGGGAGGGGGGTGGGGGGATGGGTTAGCCTGGTGATGGGTATTAAAGAGGGCATGTTCTGCATGGAGCACTGGGTGTTATACGCAAACAATGAATCATGGAACATTACATCAAAAACTAATGATGTAATGTATGGTGATTAACATAAAGTAATAATAAATAAAAAAAAGAAACAACAGAATACTGAAAAGGCAATAAGAAATCAATTCTACCCAAGTCAAAGAAAAAATGAAAACTATTTACTTCCTATGTCTGCAAATATGGCATTCAGACAATGTGTTGAAAAATAATTGGACAAAAATGAAAAAAAAAAAAAAACTAGGCCTTTTGTTTTAGAATCTCCCCCTCCAAAATTGTCAGGAGCAGGAGATAAGAAAACCTAAGGTAATAGAAGTGTTCACTCAAAAATACTGATCTATAACTAAATCTCATAATGTTTCTATTCTTAGAACCAATTTAGTTTCTTTCTCCTAATTTGAAAAATTGTAATTCATAGCCTCATATAGATATACCTATAGCACAGAATTTTTAAAAATATTTCAATAGAGTTGGGACGCCTGGGTGGCTCAGTCAGTTAAGCATCTGCCTTCGGCTCAGGTCATGATCTTGGGGTCCTGGGATGGACCCCGCATTGGCCTCTCTGCTCAGCAGGGAGTCTGCTTCACCCTCTCCCTCCCCCTCTATGTGCTCTCCCTCTCTCACTCTCTCAAATAAATAAAATCTTTAAAAAAAATAAAATGAAGTATTTTAATAGAGAAATTATATGAAATGAAAATATTGATTTAAAAAATTATCACAGAAGATGGAGATCTTTCTGGTTTCAACTAGAATGTAAACAATGGCATGTATAGGTATGAATGATCTTAAACTATTTAGCAGGTGAAATCACCAGATGTTGGTGCGTGTTGGCATATGATTATGTAAAAGGATACTAAATAGGACCTTCCTGTTTTGTCTCCCCCAACCTTTAGTTGCTGTTTCTCATCCTTCCAGCATTATAGTCAGGAAATAGGGGATTCAGTGAAAAGGCAAGTGTTTAGGGCTAGTGTTCACATTTAATCTCACAGGCCCTCTAGGGTGATGACATCCAGTGGTGGCTCTTTTTTCTATGGGTGCACATGTGATTTTCAACTGCAGCTCCCTTGAAACAAACAGGTCCCCTCTACTGCTCCTATATAACTGATGTGGTCCCTTTTTTCTTTCTAGGATCTCTTGAGTGGAATCCTAAAATGACCACAGAGTACCTTCCTCTGTACACATGTGGGTTGTGGGCTGGTGACATGTTTGTATACCAGAAGTGAAAAAGAAGATTATCAAAATGATGCCCAGGTTTCTGGTGTAAGCAACTCTGTAGATGCTACTATTATATACTGAAGAGTAAGCTGACAGTGAGAAGCAGGGAAAGGCGAAGTAGGTAAAGGTGATTTCCGCTGGGCATGTGCCAAGATGGAGCTGCTGGAAATTACTGGTGTGTAGTAATTGAAGTGAAACAGTGGGTGGGAAGAGAAGAGAAGTTAAAACAAAGCACTGAAGAATTGTTCTACTTAATGGTCAGGGGAAAGAGGATGAGTCCATAAAGGAAACTGAGAAGTAGTAGCTAGAAAAGGAGGAAAAAGAGAAATGTGTGGATTTCAGAAGAACCGAAAAGAAGGCTTCGAACGTGTTGTGGTGGGCAGTTACGTAAATGTCTGCTGAGACGTCAAGAACGTTGAGGACTGAAAATTGCTAATTAAATTAATCCATGAGGAAGTCATTTGTGATCTAAATGTATCTGATATTCTTCAGCCAAACTCATTAGCTTGACTGCCAGCCTGGGGAAGGGTGATAATTAGGTTCATTCAGGATTAGGGCTTTTGCCAGAAGTTGTGGCTAAGGATGGGAAGGGAAAGGGAATTTAATCACTTTTTTTTTTTTTTACCAATTTAATACTATATATTGCTTGGTTTGTTTTCTTTTAATTTTATGGATATCATGCTACATAAGGAGGAAAAGGGTGAAAAAAGGAGGCTGGAAGAATTGAGTGAAAATATCCTTTCCAATTTTGACTCAGTCCTTCCTGGAGGGAGCTCTTCATAACAATAGAGAAGAGGAGGTTGTCAAAGCCAGACCTGACTCCCATGTAAACTCCAAGAAGGTCAATAACATGTATGTGGTGGTCACTGCTATACATGTATAGCATGTAGCATCTTGAATGGATGGCACATATTCAAAAATATATAGGTGAATTTGCATATCTCTCCCCAACATGTTTCAAAATGTTGAAACCATATATGCTTCTGTGGACCCCAAAAGTCTTAGTTTCTCCTATGTAGAGCTGAAGTAAATGTCATAAATAAACCATATGTGTGATTTTTGCCAAAGACTCTAATATTATGTTATTCAGCAAGCTGGTGCACCTAGACAAAACTGAGAAAGCAATATTCTATATAAACTGGGAACACTTCTATAAAAGCCTCTTAAAATATCCAAATATTAACTTTATTTATATATAAATACTCAAAAGCCTCAATTGAGGTCACACAACAGAAGGTCACCCCAACAGCTGGAGAGAGAGGCCCACACAGAGAATCCCAGTATACCAGGAGCAGAAACCATTGTTCGAGCCAGTTGCTGGTAGAAAAATTTAAAGGGTAATTAGTTTATTGCTGCAAACTGAGCACAGACAAGATTGAGGGATAAAAATTCCTGGGAAGCCAGCCTCACAGAGATCCCCCCAACATTTTCATGAGTTTATTTCCAAGAGTCCCATCTGGTTCATAAGGTGAAGTTTGGAGGGAAAATCCCCACATCTTTCTGGGGGGCGGGGGGGTGGCACAAAGTAACCACTTTTAAATATTCCCAGAGCTTGATTTTACTAGACCATAACTAATGTGGGTTCCACCAGAGCCTACCAACCCCAACCAGCTCTTACCTTTCTGTCTCTTCCAGGAGGATGTGAGGGATGTGGAAGGCAGAGAAATATTTGTGAGAGTTACAGCCAAAGATACAGGCTCACCAAAACACTGAGACCCAATTGTAGGACTACAAAATGCACTCTCTCCCCTCTCCCCAACACATCAATCAGGCTCCTGTATAACAGCAACAGATTACAGCTGAAACAACTAGAAACTCACTTAAGAAGAAATTTCTAAGGAAACCTAAAAACAACAGGGGAACCAATAACAAGGCTGCCAAGGGATTTCTTAGCCTCTAAGACCTACAACTACAGCAAAAATAAACAGAGCCTAATCCCTAACCGGATAAACATAAAACCTCAAACTAAAGGCTTATTTACCTGCATTCCTTTTACCCATTTCTTCATGTCCCCCTTTCAACAAAATATTACAAGGCATGCTAAAAAGCAAGAAGCACAGGCTGAAGACATAAACAAGCATCAGAAACAGACTTAGGGTGGAGATTTTGGAATTGTCAGATGGGGAAATTAAAGAACACAGATTATCATGCTAAGAGCTCGAATGGAAACACAAAACTGAAGGAGAGAACAAAGTTAGAGGACACTGGCACGACCCAAAATGAAGACTTACTATAAAGCTACAGTAATCAAGACAGAGTGACGTAGAAAAACAAATAGATTAGTAGAACAGAATAGAGAGCACAGAAATTGCCCCACAAAAACGTAGTCAACCAATCTTTGACAAAAGAGCAAAGGCAATTTAGTGGAGAAAGGGTAGCCTTTCCTACAACATTGTTGAAAAAAACAGGACATACACATGCAAGAAAATGTATCTAGAAAGAAATTTACACGTTCCACAAAAACTAACTCAAATGGATCATACATCTAAATGTTAAATGAAAACTATAAATCGTCTAGAAGATAAATGTAGGGAGAAAATCTAGGTGATCTTAGGCTGGCAATGACTGTTTAGATAATATAATAAAAGCACAACCTGGTAATTTTAATGTTACTCACTACAGATTACACAGTTTTCCATAATAATACTATATTTTTATCTTACTATTTTTAATAATATACTTTACATTTTAGATCATGTTTAGATTTACTGGAAAGTTGTGCAGGAAGTACATAGAATTCCCATAAGCCTCCTCCCTTGCCTGCACACAATTTCTTCTACTATTAACATCCTGCATTAGTAGGTGTATGTGTTACAACTGATATTGTATTGGTACATTTTTATTAATCAAAGTCCAGGCACCCTGTAAGTGAATCAGTTATAAACAGCAGTATGTTTAAGTCAAGTTGAAGTATAGGATTTTTAGATCAGAATTTCTGTCATCACCATATAAATAAATAAATGAGATCAAGAACATATGACAAAGAGAGCGAACATTCAAAGGAGCTAAAATTACAAAGTAACTTGACTGTTTTCATTCAGAAAACTATCAAGGTGTCCTGTCATTGAACGTTTTGGTCACATTTTCAATTCAGCATCTGCAATTACAACACCAGAGTAAAGTTTACAAAATGGTTTCTATTGAAATTTCCTATTTTCACTAGCATATAACTCCTTTGAACAATCTCTATTGGTTTTACACTTTACCTTTCCTGATTATTGCTGAATGATAAATTTGAGAGATGTGGTGAAAATCCTTTTAGCTATTATTAGTTTTATTTGTTAGACTACTATCAAATTAACAGAGGCAAAGGGAGACTTTTCCCATTTTTTTTTCAAATTTTGATATAATGAGGCATTGCTAGTAGAAGAAAGAATAAATAGGAAACATTAAGAGAATATATCAGGTATAAACAGAGGTGCTATTAGTGTTTGAAGATGGCAATATGTATCATATGACTTTCTAACTGAAGCTGAAACTACCATAAAATCTATGCCATTCATTCAGTGTAGAAATGAGTACCTACTACTTGCAGAGCACTATGCCAGGTATCAGCAATTTAAGTGCAAAGACTGATAAAAACGCAGTATGGCCTTTACATAGGACATGTTATGTCCTGATAGAATGACTGAAATATAAAGTTACTTTAAGAGTTATGTCATTCCTAAGTGAAAGAGGTCAGACAAAGATAAATACCATATGATCTCACTTATATGTGAAATCTAAAAACTAAACAAATGAATAAACAAACAAAAAGCAGAATTAGACTATAAACACAAAAACTGGTATTTGCTAGATGGGGACATGGGCAGAATGGGTGAAGAGGAGAGGGAGATACAGACGTCCAGTTATGGAACAAATAAATCATGGGAATAAAAGGTACAGCATAAGAAATATGGTCAATGATATTGTAATTGTGTTGTATGGGGGACAGATGGCAGCTACACCTGTGGTGAGCACAGCATCATGTGCAGACTTGTGGAATCACTATGTTGTACACCTGAAACGAATGTAATATTGTATGTCAACTACACTCAAATAAAAGATAAATAAAATTAAATAAAATAATAAAGATAAGGGGGAAGAAAAAAATTCATCAGAAAGAACATTGTTCGTTAGGATGTAATGAACAGCATAGTGACTATAGTTAATAATACTGTGCTGTGTATTTGAAAGTTGCTAAGAAAATACTTAAGATCTTAAAAGTCCTCAACACAAGAAAAAACAATTGTAACTATGTATAATGATGCCTGTTAACTAGACTTATTGTGATCATTTTGCAAAATATATGAATATTAAATCATTATGTTGTACACTTCAAAATCATATAATGTTATATGTCAATTACACCTCAATAAATTTTTTTAGGTTAAAAAAAATGAGTTACGTGATCCCATCTTCTCAAATGAAGATGACAGTACCCTCAGAGTTCAAGGGACTTGCCCAAACCATATTCTCTATTTCACATGTGATAGATGGGAACATTTGGGAACATGAAAAATTAAAAGTATCCTGTTGATTTCAAATAATTTACCCCTACTCTCCCAACCTGCACTTTGAGATCACTGAGTTTTAACTTTCTGAGTTTTTTGCAAGAAGCATAGTAGAAAGGAAGAAGTAAAATCAGTATGAGTTTCAAAAGAGGAGAGTCAAAAATATACCCTGGTGTATTTTTGTTTTGAAAGAACAAAATCCACTGCATTACAGTCATTTTAAAATAAAGACTTTACTCAGGAAATCAAAGAACTGGGTTCTGTTAGGTAAAGCACTTCTGCTCTTACATTAAAGGAAGCCAGACTCAAGGCAGAAGACTCAGGAGGAGGAAATTTTAAGGGGAAATATCACAGCATGGCAAATAAGGTGTACGTCTTTACTAACTTCTAGTGGCAGAGGCGGGGATGATGGATTTTTCTAAAAAAAAAAAAAGAAAAGAAAAAGTTGTGGCTTTCTCCCCAAGAAATCTATTTTTTTAGATGTTTTAAACTATCTTTTCATGTTTTTCTCCAGGGTTTACCAGAGCATATAGATTGATCAGTCAATAAAAAGTGGCCTTTATAAATACTTGAATGTGTTTTCAACGCATAAACGTGTCGTTATGAATGTCACCAGTCTCCCTGTCTCAGCATTTTTCCCTTGCCTTATCAGGACCAAAGTCCTGATCATTTTTCACTGTCAGTTTTCTGGACAACAGTCCATCTTCCTTATCAGTAGAGAAATCAAGCCCTGCCCCATTATTCAACCTTTATCTCAAGAGCTGAACTTTTCAAATAAATCACATCAAAAGTAAATGTGAAGAGCGTGGGTGTCATGAGGCCTTTTTCCCCTAGGTCCTAAGTACACACCTAAAACTTATTTCCACAGCTGTCTTTTCCTCACCTGCATTTTTCTGGAACTTTCTACCTACTGCCTAGCCTAATGTGGCTTATCCTGGAAGCAAACACCATGGGTCCTAATTATATCTGCCCCATGAGCCCTAAGTACACAATAGTATGTGATTTAATATAATTTCTTATCCTTATAATTAAATTATTCATCTTGTTTTGCATTTCTTAGTACCCAGTATAGCAGCAAACAATTAGGACACACTATTTGACTGTTTGATCTTGTTAAGAAGAAAGAAAGTAAAAATAGGCCTAAAATGGACTCACTTGATCCCATGACAGCAAACAGACTTTAACTTCAGGAATATGACCTTTAAACAGTCAGTCTGGGATTTTCTGATCAGTCATAGTGAGGTAATCAGCGTGATAGACCCCTGCCCTTCCCCCAAAGGAAGGTGACCTTGCCTGAAACAATTCTGTTTGCTAACAACTTTCTTATCCCACCCGCATTACTATCTTTTATAGAAGCCTTCCATTTTGTACAGCTCCTCAGATCTCCTTTCTACTTGCTAGACAGGATGCTGACCCATTCATGAATCCTTGAAAAAAGCCAATTAGATTTTCAAATTTAATCAGATACATTTTGTTTTTGAACCATCTTAAGGTAATTCGTCACTGCGGCCATTTCGTTTCCTGAATGCATTTCCAGGTAAATGGTAGACTTATTTTATTAAACATGGAGAATCAAATTATGTCCTACTTTCTAATCAATATAAACTTTAAATCCTTACCTTAACATGGTATTAAATAAATGGCCATTCTCCTTCTCTTCAGAAACGACTTGACTCCCTCCGGCTATTTTTATTCCCAGAAAGGACAAGTCTGGCAAAGCTGGACCTTTTATTTTTTCCCCCTTCACTTCACTTCACTTCACCACTATTATCACTCCATTTTAACTTTAGGTAAAAGTGTGGGCTAGCTGACTGACAAGACAGCTCAAGGAATGTGCATGGTATTTACACAGAAAATAAGTAAAATATAAAACGTGGTTTTATTAAAGCATGGGGACAGGGCCCAGGGGCAGAAAGAGTTGTACTGGGGTTGTGAGGAATGACCGATTGTATAACTTCAAGCTGGAAGGGAGCTAGGGATAGCGGAAGTCTCTAAGGAATTTGGAAGCAAAGTTTCCAGGACCTTAAGGGGTTATTTACTACTGTCTAGTAAAACTTCAGTCATGAGACCCTTCAGACGTGTATCAGTGGGCCCTATGCTTGGAGGATGTTTGCCAACATATATGGGTGGTGCGGCGAGATAGAGGTAAAGGAAGTTTCCAAAGGGAATTTTATATGTTCAAGAAGACTCACAGGATCCTTGAGGGAGGGTGAATGTCAAGCTAAGGTTGCCTTTTGCCCTTAGCAAACACTGAGGCAGTTGGGCACCTTGAGGAGGTCATTCTGCCTGTCCTGAGTTGTAAGGAAATTTAATTTTTTTCTACATTTCTTTTGCCTTTGTTCTCCACATCAACTTTGAGACACTTAGACAAGGTGGGCCCTTTATTTTTCCAAATGTTTACAAAGACATTTGGAGCATAGGTATTGAATGATATACTTTGAATTGACTTAATTGGAGGAGAAAAAAATCCTCTATAGGCCAAGACCTGGATATATATTTCATTTTGTTTTTTAGTTCTTCACTATGAATAAAGAATTTGCAAATTTGTTGGAAATATTTCATGAGAGTGTCTTTGGGTGCTACCTCTAATAAATTCCAATAAATCTGAAAATTTGTAAAAAGCATATTAGAAATAGGAGATAGTATGTTAACTAACTTGAATTTAACTAAAAATGTTTAAAAAGAAAAAAGAAATAGAAAATTACAAATTTTAATATCATAGAAAACTATAGTAATTTCAACTAATATTGTTATAGGCAATTGAACACAGAAAAAGTATAAGCTTCACAATGCCCTTGCCCACATTTGACAAACAAAAAAATAAGACACATCGCAGATTATTACTTAGAAGGATACTGAAGCTTGAAGCACACGTATTAAATTTGGGCAATCTTGGTGAAAATGAGAATGGGTTTCCTCATTATAAAGTCTGACATCCTTCATCTAAAACCAAATGAGATAATAAAGTAAGAGAAACGAGATATATTTTCTACATAAAGAACCATATAATCCTTTACTTCATTTAAATAATAGATTCATAATTTTATTCCAACCAAACTATTGGGTGAAACATTGACATGCTTGATAATGCCACATGCTTGAAATATACTCCCTATTTCTGTGTAAATATAAAGTGCACAAGTACTCACATGTTTTGATTTTGGTCTAGTTATTTTTATGGAGCTTCTCATGTGCCATTTATTATAAACTGTGGGGATATAAGGAGGTAATTTTTCAAAAATAGGACAAACTACTTTTATATAAAACTGAGAGCCAATGAAACTGAACTGACATTTAATGCACCATAGAAAATGTTAAAATAACTAAAGTGCACCATTCCTGGAATATCTCATTTAGAAATAGGATTTTTAATTCTTGAAGATAGAGTTAACTTTAAAAAATCAGCTCAACTTTGTAAAGATTTCATAAAAACAGATAATGTAATTGTATACTAAAAAGAAGTATTTATTTTGCTCTATTCTTATACTTAAAAATCTTTTCCAAATTCTGAAACAAAGTGGGTGATGGATGTTCATATTTTCTCTATACTTTTTCACATGGTTGAAATACTTCATTATTTAAAAATAATTTTAAAATACTTTTAAAATTTTCATTTCACAAGTACTAAGAAAATCTCTGAAACTCGGAATGTTATAAATGATTATGCTCCCACATTCAAATATTTAATACAAAATGTAAAATTAAATTTCCATAACATAGAGTATATGCCTAGTACAATATTATGCTTCTAAGTATGAACTAGCAGACACATCTCAATCCTGTCAACCCTCCCAGTTTCTCCCTAAAATTCTTAAGAGCAAATAATAACTATAAAAATGAGTTTTCTAAGATGAATGAGCCAAAAAAATCTTTAAAATTTTAGTTAACTTTTTTGCCCTCCTTGATAATCCTTTATAAAGTCAGAAAAAATAAACTCCTTAATTCAGTTCAGCAAATAATGCCAAATAGAGACCTTCTTTAGGAATTCAAAATCTAGTGGAGCCATCATAATATAGCACAGATACATATGGAAGTATTTTTATGAACTATATTTTATACTCAATAACCCAAATTAAATAGAGTTTGCTTTTATTGACCCATGCATTCCAATAAAATTCTAAAAGAAAAAATATCTATCTCCAGATCCAAAGGAAGTGTCACAGCTTTCGAATTCCTGGAAGCTTTAGTGGTGAGAGTGGGGATGTTGGGCTCCAGCCCATGGACTTAAGTAAGACTTGCCATCTTTCTTCTTCTAGTCCCATCAGCACCATTATAATGATCTCTACATTAAATCCCTCTCTACTCAAAATATGCAGAGTGGCTTGTTTGCTCTGAGTAGACACTACTGACTGATAACACTGGTATGAAATAGATCCACCTATTTTATTTTTAATTTAGGTGGGTAGTTCATGTATGTGAAAGAACACAGAAAAATGCCAACTAACTGCATTACAATTATAGAGTAATCTTTGTTGTCATGATTTTATAGAAGCGACATAAATATGAACGGAAAAATGCAAGGTCAAAAAAATAGTGTGGTATAAAGGACAAATGCACAATATGCTATATTCTAAATAATTTATTTTCATATTCATAACCAACAGTCCCAGCATGTATTAGGTGAAGGGAAAACAATGAGCACTAGAGTGGTGGGGCAGGGGTGTGGAGCTCCTTTCCTAAAATGAGTCAGATGGGTGTCCACTCACTGATGAGCAGCTCTTCAAACAAAATCCTTGTTAATCAGAATTACAAAATGTTCAGTTCTTCACACACTACATAATAGCTGCCAGAAACAGTAAACAAACAGCAATCTAAATGTGTTAACATATGTATAAAAAAATTCTATGATAAAGCAGGATAGGAAAGTCAGTACATTAAAGTAGGTCACTGAAAGCTAATGTTATATTTGAAAACTCTAATGGAGTGTGCAAATACAAAATGCATTGCTATCAGTCTATGATTTTTTTCTGATTGACAATTTATTAGCTAAGAAATATTAGAATCACATTTATTATTTAATAACCCTAACTTTCACTCTTCATTGATTTAATGCAATATTTATTGATTTTCTACTATGTACCAAGAATTCCAAATATAGAGAAACCTAGAATAATATACCAATTGTCTTAACAATCTGAGGTAATCATTTTCCCCTTAAACAATAGCTTCCCCAGCTATGTTTCAACTTTAAGTTATGAAAATGTAAGTTTCATTTTTTAAGTAGGGAGATCTTAGTTTGTTTTCCAAAATTAGTATTTTACTAAAGAATAAAGTTTTTCCTGACATAATAAATTACCATACTTTAAAACAGAGAAGAAATTTATCTAACATTAAAGTATTTGTATTAAAACCATATGCCATTAAAATAATGTGTGAAGTATTAGAAATTATGAAAATCCAATGATATCAGTTATTCTGCATTGCTTAAAGAAGGTATTAATGTAAAAAGCACCACTTGGAAAACGAATATTTCCTGTGTGTTCACTATGTGCCATGCAAGGTCCTAGAAACTGGGGTACTAAGGAATACAACAATGCAGGTCTATCCCTGAGGCATTCACAGGTAAAACATAACCTCTCTTTACATGTAAAAGTGGTCACTTTAAGGAACCTCAAACAGAAAAATGCAAAATTCTTATTTAAAATGATGATATATAAATTACATATAAAGCAAATTTGCAAAAGTCCTCTAATAAATCAGAGGCTTGGAGGCTGGATTCCACCTTAATTATTTCCTGCAGCAATTCTGAGAAATGTAGGTACACTGAAAATATAAGTGATTATAAATATAATTTCCACTAAAAATGATTTGAACTCAAATTACCTACGGGGAACATTAGAAATTTCAAATTACATATTTGAAGTTTGGGTTGATTATAAGCTCTGTATTTGACTTAAAAAAATGCTTACTGTGACTTTTTTTTTTTTGTTTCTCTTGAATTAAAATAATGTCTACCCTAACTTATTCTCCTAGGGATGAACATTACAAAATGGCATTGTTCTTTAAGGTGTGGTAAACCAAATGTGCTTATTTCTGTAAGATAAGCAACTTTATATCACAAACTTGGCAATAAACAATCATATCTGCTGATAAAATTAATATCCTATAAAAATTAAAAAATAACTATTAAATCCTACACTAACTCATTACCAGTTATGCCTGAAACATTATACTTTGCTATTCATGCTTCTTTTCAGCATCCTACAAAAGCATATTTTCAATGTAACAAAAAAATACACAATGACTCTTTCCTCTGGTTAGCTTATTTTTAAACAAATACATATTATAAAATTCATTTCATAAAAATTGCAGCCTTTTTGACATAAAAGGCAAAGAGGAAGAAAATGTGATTTAAAAGAGAACAAACAAACATCACCCTGAATCTGTCCCAGTTCTCCATTCCCATCAAACTTTAATTGGCTTCAGTGACATGAGAAAAGAAGTACCTGGTCATTTTAACAAGGTGTTTTGGAATAACTTTCACCCACACTCATCTCCAGGTTCCATACAGATTTTTATCGAAAAAACAAACAAAACATTTTTCCACACACACCTAATCCTGAGTCCCCACAGTTTGTGTTGTCATTAACATTTCTTTTTTCACATGTTTTTACCAGCCGATGAACTTTCAAGTTTACATTTGAATCTAGCCATTGATAAATGAGCACTAAGCACAAGGATCAGCTTTACTATACATTAGTTAATTTTATCTAAACACATAAAATTCCTATGTGTTTAGAGGAAACCATATTAGGAAAAAGCTAGAATATCTGTAGTTGGTTTCTTTCACAGTGCGAACCGGGTGAGTTAGAAACAGAAAACATTTATTGTTTGATCATTTAAAAAAAAATCTCTGACTTCAAAAATGCTTTTTTTGAATTTTCCTTCCCAAGATGCCTTAAGACAGATTTTATAATTTATGATTACTTTAGTTTATTAAAAGTCTATACTTGATTTTGTTTTAGTAATGGCAGAGTAGATGATTCTCCCATGGATAGCAACTATAAACTCTAGACAAAATATGAATAAAAACAATCATTTTAAGTTAAGGCACTAGAGAAAGCAAAACTTTTGGGCCTTAAGGAGGAAACACCTGTGAAAGAAAGTAACTGCATTGGGTGAAATTTATGTTCATGTAACTTTTTCTGTGAGGGTACTTCCCAGTCTGAGCAGCCTAAGACATTGTGTACTCAGAAAATGGAGTTCAGGTCTGAGGGAGAAAATTCCCAGTAAAGAGAACTATAAAGAAAGGGGAACAAATCTGTTTATAAACTCTATCCAACCTTTGGCTGGTCTCTGAACTACACATACTCCAGGGGACCAGGTGAAAAAAATACTGGTGGCTCAAAGAATTGACAGGAAATTTTAACTATTTGCTCACCAGAGTTGTGGCAATGTTAGAAGTTACAATTTAGCCATGTTAACTGCATGCGAGGACTAAAGCCAAGATTCTACAATGAAAGACAAATAAAATCCAGAACCCTTAAAATACATCAACCGCAATGTCCAATACACAACAAAAATATTTGAAATAAAAAAAAGCAAATAGAAAAATAAAAACAAAAAGTGTCCCACAGTCAAAAGAAAAACCAGCTAACAGAAAGCAACTGCAGGATTATCCAGATTTTGGAGTTGGCACAGACTTTAGAGAAGGTATTATGAATATGTTCAAAAATATAAAAGGAAAAGATTTGAGGGACACCTGGGTGGCTCAGTCAGTTAAACATCTTCCTTCGGCTCAGGTCATGATCCCAGGAGTCCCACATTGAGCTTCTTGCTCAGCGGGAGCCTGCTTCTCCCTCTGCCTGCCACTCCCCCTGCTTTCTCTCTCTGACAAATAAATAAATACAATCTTTAAAAAAAAAAAAGGAAAGGAAAAGATTTGGAAACTATAGTAGTGAACAAATGGAAATTAAAGAACTGAAAATTACAATGTCTAAAACTAAATTTTGCTGGATAGTCTTAACAACATACTTGAGATTCCAAATGAAAGGCACAAAAAACTTGGAAATAAATTAAAATTTTCCAATCTAAGGAATACGAGAAAAAAATATTTTGAAAGTCATTGAAAAAATCATTCCTAACAAAATTTCAATGACATTGTTCACAGAAATAGAACAAACAATCCTAAAATTTGTATGGAACCACAAAAGACTGCAACTAGCCACACAAATCTTGAGAAAGAGGAACAGAGTTAAAGGAATCATGCTTTCATTTTAAACTCTGTTACAGCTATAGTAATTAAAACACTACAGTATTGGTATAAATATAGACATATAGATCAATTGAACAGAATGGAGAACCCAGAAACAAACCCAAACATATATGGTCAGTTAATTTACAACAAAGGAGCCAAGAATATACAATGCGGAAATGACAGTCTCTTAAATGGTGTTGGGAAAAGTGGACAACCACTTGCAAAAGAATAAAGTTGGACCACTACCTTACACCATACACACAAATTAACTTAAAATGGATTAAAGACTTGAACCTAAGACCTGAAACCACAAATCTCCTGGAAAAAACATGGGCAGTAAACTTCTTGACATTGGTCTTGGTGGTAACTTTTTGGATTTGATACCAAAAGCAAATGCAATAAAAGCAAAAAGAGAGAGTTGGAACCATATCAAACCAAAAAGCTATTGCACAGCAAAGGAAACCATCAATGAAAAGGGAACCTCTGGAATGGGAGAAAATATTTGCAAATCATATACCTGATAAAGGGTTAATGTCCAAAATATATAAAGAACTCAAACAACTCAATAACAAGAGAACAATCTGAGAAAAAAATGGACATCTAAATAGGCATTTTTCCAAAGAAGACATACAGATGATGAACAGGTACATGAAAAGGTACTCAACATCACTAGTCATCAGGGAAATGGATATCAAAACTACAATGAGATTATCACCTCATACCTGTTAGAATGGCTATTGTCTAAAAGACAAGAAATAATAAATGTTGGAAAGAATGTAGAGAAAAGGAAACCCTTGTGCGGTATTTATCTCTCTGTGACTGCCTTATATCATGTAGCATAATTTCCTCTAAGTTCCTCCATTTTGTCACAAATGGCAGGGTTTGGGGGCACCTGGGTGGCTCAGTCCATTAAGTGTCTGACTCGATTTCAGCTCAGGTCATGATCTCAGGACCAAGAGATTGAGCCCCACATCAGAACCCATGCTCAGCAGGAAGTTTGCCTGAGATTCTCGCTCTCCATCTCCCTCTGCCCCTCCCGTGTTCTCTCTCTCTAAAACTAAATAAATAAATCTTTAGGGGGAAAAAATGGCAGGGTTTCCTTCTTTTATAAGGCTGAATAATATTCCACTATGTGTATGTATGTGTGTGTGTGTGTGTGACACTGTCTTTATCCATTTACCCATTGATGAACACTTAAATTGTTTCTATGTCTTGCCTATTGTAAATAATGCTGCAATGAAATAGGAATGCACATATCTTTTCAAGTCACTGTTTTCCTTTTGATAAATACCCAGAAGTAAGATACCTAGATGATACTGTAGTTCTATTTTTAATGCTTTGAGGAAACCCCCACAGTGTTTTCCATAATGCCTATGCCAATTTATAATCCCACCAACAGTGTACAATGGTTTCTTTTTCATCATAGTCCTCAACAAAATACCAACAAACAGTACAATTCAACAGCACATTAAAAGGACTACATTCTACGATCAAGTGGGACTTAACCATGCAATGCAAGGATGGTTAAATATATGCAGATCAAGAAGTATAATACAACACATTACCAGAATGATGTATAAAAATCATATAATCATCTCAACAAATGCAGAAAAAGAATTTGACAAAATTCAACATTCTTTCATCATAAAAACCCACAACAAATTAGGTATAAAATGAATGTTCCTCAATATGTATATGTATATGATAAACCCACCACTAATATCATCATACACAAGAATGAGAAGCTGAAAGCTTTTCCTCTAAGACCAGGAATAGGACAAAGATGCCTGTTCTTGCCACTTGTGTTCAACGTAGTTTTACAAGTCCTAGCCAAACCAACAGGGCAAGAAAAAGATATAAAAGACACCCAAATCAGTAAGTCTCAATAAATTTTAAGGTATTTAAAGGATATAGATTATATTCGCTGACAATAGAATTAAATTAGCAATCAATACCAGAAAAAATATATGAGAAACACCCAACTATTTGAAAATTAAACAGCATATCTCAAATAACACAAGTCAAAGAATTCACAGTGGAAATGAGAAAATTTCTTGGACTGAATGGGGAAAAAAACAACATATCAACATTCAAGTAATGCAGCTAAAGTAGTGTCATCTGGTCCTTGTTGCATTACCCCGCAAGAATTGGGGCTCAGATAACCCAGACGAGAAAATTATGAAACTATAACTACTGTTCTTGTTGTGAGTAATAAACTGTCCTTCACCTCTGACCTAGAAGTGTTGTATCTTCTTCCGCCACCTGTAAAACTGTGACAGGCTAACTTGTCAACTTAGAGGTAGGGTAAAATCTCAGAGCCTTCACAGTCCTTGATGGAGAGCTCTTAAACATAATCCGGAAATGTATCTAGTATAGTTGAGAAGTTCATGTTTGAGAAGAGAAATTTCAATTCAGTGAAAACCGTGACTTATTTAACAAATGATATTGGAGAGGGGGAGGAGTTAAGATGGCAGAGTAGTAGGGGGACCCTGGACTTGCCTCGGCCCTCACACACAGCTAGATCAACATCAAATCATTTTGAACAACTAGGAAATAGGTCTAAGGATTAAGAAAATAATCTGCACAATTGGAGGAGACAACATGGCAGATGAGAGGTTCACAGTTGTGAACTAGGGAAGAGAAAAGTTGCAGTGCCATGGAGGGGAGGGAGCCCTTTTCAAGGAAAGAAGTTAGGGAGAGAGGGAGAAAGTGGGAGAGAGAGCAGCATGTAGGGTTTGTGCAAGATGCCATGGTATGAGGATCCCCTGGGTCACACTGGGAGAAAACATTCCCTTTCCTGGAGTACATTTGGGAGAAGGTGTATTGCCTCTCCAAGGACAAAAGACCTGCCAGGTGCCATTGAGCAGCCATTCAACAGCATGGGACAGGGAGGGCGCAGAGGGTGGATAACCTGGTCGCAGCTTTCCACTGTGCTTCACCACAGACTCAATGCACCTGTGCAGGTTTGCCACTGCTTTTTTGGGACAGAAGAGTGCTGGGTGCAGCGTTTTGAGGCTCTCCTCTGGGGGAGAAGAGTAGGTCTGCACCTTGCCGGGTCCTTTAAGATGTGGAGTTTTGAATCCCAACCACCAGCCAGAGACAAAACACAGAAGAACTGTGGCACTGGGAGGGCCGACAGCCCGGGCACAGACAGGTGGAGGGCAAAGATCTTACGAAAGCCTGGGACACAGGAGAGACCGTTCACTTTTCTGTGAGGGCCTCCTGAATAGTGGTGGTGATGCCATCTTCCACTCCCCTACTCTACCCCACTCCCACCAGCATGGTCAGACTTCAGAGAGAAACACAGCACCTCCAGCGGAGGCTGGAGTCACTTACACCAAACCCTGTCCCACTGCACCTGGCAGGGCCATCTCTACTAGGGCAGGTCTGACTGAGCAAGCGCAGCAGGCCTCTCCCTCAGAAGACCAACACAGGCCCCCTGCATGTACTAAGTCTACTGATCATAGAGTGCTCCAAAGTGTCAGCCTCATTTCTGGTAGGAACTGTAGGAAATACGACCAGCCATTCTTTTATTATTTTCTCATTTTTTATTTTTTCTTTATTTTTCTTTTCTTTCTTCTTTGGAATCAGGCTTATAGTTTTTGTTCATCTGTTGGTTTCTTTGTTTATCTCCTTTTCTCAGTTCTTGGATCAGCCTTCTTTTTTTTTCTTTTTTTTTTCCTTCTTTCTTTCTTTTTCTTTGGAATCAGCCTTATAGTTTTTTGTTTGTCTGTTTTTTTGTTCCTTTTCCTTTTCTCTTTTCTTTTTTCTTGGATCAGGCTTTTTTTTTTTTAATCAGGCTTATCTTAACAAACAAATCAAAGTACACCCAGTTAAAGATCCAAACACTCCCCACTGCAAGCAAGGAGGAACTCTGCAGAGGACTGACCTGTGGGAAAGAGCAACCAAAACACAACAGCAGAGTGCACACAGCATATACCAGAAACACTTCCTGAAGTGCCAAGCCCTGGACAGTGTAGGACCCCTTCTTAATATAGTATTACACTCAGGAGCAGGAAACATAACAAGCTTTCATAACATGCAAAGGACAGAAACTCAGACACAATGACAAGACAGAGGAATTCTCCCCAAAAGAAAGATCAAGAAGAAATCATAGCCAGGGATTTGCTCAAAACAGATATAAGCAATATCTCTGAACAAGAATTTAGAACAACAGTTATAAGAATACTAGCTGGGCTTGAAAGAAGCATAGAAGACACCAGAGAAACACTGGCTGCATAGATAAAAGGCCTAAAAGCTAGTCAGGCCAAAATAAAAAATGCTAGAACTGAGATGCAAAACTGACTAGATGTAATCACAATAAGGATAGAAGAAACAGAGGAACAAATAGGTGATATAGAAGATAAAATTATGGAAAATAATGAAGCTGAAAAGAAGAGGGAAAGAAAACAATTTTTTAAAAAGATCTATTTAGGGGCGCCTGGGTGGCTCAGTCATTAAGCGTCTGCCTTCAGCTCAGGTCATGATCCCAGGGTCCTGGGATCAAGCCCTGCATCGGGCTCCCTGCTCTGTGGGAAGCCTGTTTCTCCCTCTCCCACTCCCCATGCTTGTGTTCCCTCTCTAACTGTGTCTCTCTCTCTGTCAAATAAATAAATAAAATTTAAAATAAATAAATAAATAAATAATAAAAAATAAAAAGATCTATTTGTTTTGAGGGGGAGGGGCAGAAAGAGACAGAGAGAATCCTCAAGCGGACTCCCTGCTGAGCATAGACCGCAATGAAGGGCATGAACCCAGGACCCCGAGATCATGACCTGAGCTGAAATCAAGAGTTGGCCACTTAACCAACTGAGCCACCCAGGCACCCTGAGAGAAACAAAACTATTAGATCATGAAAACAGAATCACTCAGTCATTCCACAAAGTACGGTAATGTCCATATCATAGGAGTCCCAGAAGAAGAAGAGCAGGAAAAAGGAGCAGAAGGTTTATTTGAACAAATTATAACTGAGAACTTCGCTAATCTGGGAGAGGAAACGGGCATTCAAGTCCAAGAGGCACAGAGGACTCTCCTCCAAATCAACAAAAATAGGTCAACACCAAGACATATCATAGTGAAACTTGCAAAATACAAAGAAAAAGAAAATTCTGAAAGCAGCTAAGGACAAAGGTCCTCAACCTACAAGGGTAAACAGATAAGGTTAGCAGCAAATCTGTCCACAGAAACTTGGCAGGCCAGAAAGGACTGGCATGGTACAATCAATGTGATAAATGGGTAAAATATGCAGCCAAGAATAGTATATCCAGGAATGCTGTCATTCAGAATAGAAGGAGAGATAGAGTTTCCAAAACAAGGAAAAACTAAAGGAGTTCATCACAAACATTACACCAACTCTGCAAGAAATACTAAAGGGGACCCTTTGAACAGGAAAGAGAGACCAAAACACCAAAGACTAGAAAGGAACAGAGACAATCCACAGGAACAGTGACTTTACAGGTAATACAATGGCACTAAATTCATATCTACCAATAACTACCCTTAATGTAAATGAACTAAATGCTCCAATCAAAAGACACAGGGTATCAGAATGGATAAAAAAATAAAACAAGACCTATCAATATGCTGCTTACAAGAGATTCATTTAAGACAATTGGTGTTGGGAAAACTGGACAGGGACATACAGAAGAATTAAACTGGACCATTTTCTTATACCATACATAAAAATAAACTCAAATGGATGAAAGACCTAAATGTAAAAGCGGAAACCATCAAAATCCTAGAGGAGAAAACAGGCAGCAACTTCTTTGACCTTGGCTGCAGCAACTTCTTACTAGACACATCTCCAGAGGCAAGGGAAACAAAAGCAAAAATGAACTATTGGGACCTCATCAAGATAAAAACTTCTGCACAGCAAAAGAAACAATCAACAAACCTAAAAGGCAACATATTAAATGGGAGAAGATATTTGCAAATAACATATTGGATAAAGGGCTAGTATCCAGAATCTTCATCAAAATCAACACCCAGAAAATAAATAATCCAGTTAAAAAATGGGCAGAAGACATGAACAGACATTTCTCCATGGAAAACATACAAATGGCCAATAGACACGTGAAAAAATGCTCAAATCACTCATCTTCAGTGAAATGCAAATCAAAACTGTAATGAGATACCACCTCACATCTGTCAGAATGGCTAAAATTAACAACATAGGAAACAACAGATGTTGGTGAGGATGTGGAGAAAGGAGAATGCTTTTGCACTGTTGGTGGGGATGCAAACTGGTGCAGCCACTCTGAAAAACAGTATGGAGGTTCCTCAAGACGTTAAAAATAGATCTACCTATGATCCAGCAATTGCACTACTAGGCATTTACCCAAAGGATACAAAAACACAGATTCAAAGGGGTACATGCTCCCTGATATTTACAGCAGCATTATCAACAACAGCTAAACCATGGAGAGAGCCTAGGTGTCCATCAAATGATGAATGGATAAAATAGAAGTGAGATAGGGCGCCTGGGTGGCTCAGTTGGTTAAGCGACTGCCTTCGGCTCAGGTCATGATCCTGGAGTCCCAGGATCGAGTCCCGCATCGGGCTCCCTGCTCAGCAGGGAGTCTGTTTCTCCCTCTGACTCGCCCCCCTCTCATGTGCTCTCTCTCTCTCTCTCTCATTCTCTCTCTCTCAAGTAAATAAATAAAATCTTTTAAAAAAAAAGAAGTGAGATATACATATGTATACATATATAATGGAATGTTACTCAGCACCAAAAAGAATGAAACTTTCCATTTGCAACAGTGTGAATGGAACTAGATTGTATTATGCTAAGCAAAATAAGTATAAGACAAATATCATATGATTTCACTCCTATGTAGAATTTAAGAAAAAAAAAAGAGATGAACCTAGGGAAAAAGAAGTAAAAATAAAATAAGATAAAAACAGAGAGGGAGGCCAACCATAAGAGACTCTTAACTATACAGAACAACTGAGGATTGATGGAGGGAGGTGGGTCGGGGATGGGCCAGATGGGGGATGGGCAATGAAGGAGGGCACTTGTTGGGATGAGCACTGGGTGTTACATGTAAATGATAAATCACCAAATTCTACTCCTGACACCAATACTACACTGTATGTTAACTAACTTGAATTTAAATTAAAAACAAACCAACAAATGATATTCCTTCTGGAAGAAAATTAAAGCAAACCCATTCTTTTACCACATATGTAAGTAAAATCCAGGACCAAATATAATAAATGTAAAACATAAAACAATAAAATTCCTACATGATATACAATCTAAGGAGATTTTCTTTACAATGGACAGAAACTCAGTGGCTATAGAAGAGGAGATAAACTTATTTGAAGGATAAATTTTAAAAATAAATAATTTTGTATGATGTAAGAACCTAACAGAGGAGCAAGAGATTTTGAAAATATCACAACAAAGAATTAACATTTAATATAAAAAACATAACATAATAAAATTCCTACAAATAGCTAGGGAAGAGATAAACTACCCTGTAGGAAACATCCTAAGGATATGGAAAGATAATTCATAGAAGATGTCATCCAAATGACATAAAATACATTTTTTAAAAATGTCCAACTGTAGTAGCACTAAGGGAAGTGTAAATTAAAGTTACTGTAATAGATCATCTTATACCCATGTAACTGGCAAACATTAAAGATGATCTTATTTCTTGTGGATAGAATGTAAAGGAAGTAAAATCTCATACATTTTGGGGGGGAAATCTGGCTTCTTACAACTCTATTGGCAATCTTTTAGAAAGCAATCTATCAACAACTCTTAAAATTAAGAATATTACACCCCTTTAGGTTGCCTGGGTGGTTGAGTCATTTAATCAACCCACTTCAGCTCAGGTCATGATCTCAGGGTCGCAGGATCGAGTCCCACATCAGTCTCCTTACTCAGCAGGGAGTCTGCTTGTCTCTCTGCCCATCCCCCCACTTATACGCTCGCTCTTTCTCTTTCTCTCTCTCAAATAATATTTTTTTTAAAAAAAAGAATATCATAGCCCTTCAAACAGCCACAGGAAGATTAATGTATAATAATGTTAATTGCAACACTGTTGATAATTGCAAACTGAAATGCCCATCATCTTGCGAATACTGGACAACTCACAGCACAGCCAACCATGATATATTATGTAGCAAATAAAAAGAATGAATGACAACTAAATCTTTGAATTCAGAGAAATTTCCAAACTCCAGTGTTAAATGAGAAAAGCAAAGTGCAGAAAACAGTGTATATTTCAATGATTATTATTCACATCCATGTGTATTTTGTGATTATATAAACATGAAGAAAATAGGAAGAATGTATTGTTAGCATGGGATGCCTGTGGTGCAGATGGAGCCTCAGGGTGATGTGATGGGAGAGGGAAGAAAAGGGGGAGAAGTTCAGCAAAAAGTATAAGGGGAAGCATATTATAACATGAATTTATGCAGTATGCGTGTGTGCGCAAGTACATGCACATGTGTCCATTTCAACCATCAAAAAAACAAAGGACTCTTTGAATAAATTATCAGAAAGTAATGGGCTCTCTAAATCATAGTAGTAACAGGGGGTAATGTATTCACTTCAGTTAAGTGACCTGACTTCAAATTTTGCCTTTGCCAGTTACTAGCTATACCACCTTAGACAAATTAAGTAACCCCCAGAGCCTCAGTTTCTTCATTTGTGAAATTTAACTAGAAATACAATCCATCATCTACTCTCACAGCATCATTACAAAGATTAAATTCTACAAGGTATATACAATTTTAGTAAATTGTGAAATTTGCACTGCACAACCGTTGTTATCATTGTGTTAGAATTATATAAGTTACAGATTCCATCCTGATGTTTTCCTCAGCCACTAAAGATACCGCTAACTGGAAATTATCCAGTCTTACTTCAGAAGTAAGGTAATGAGGTCACCAAAATGAAAAATGAAAACGATAATCATAAACATATAATCAGGCAGGATTGTACTGTAAGCTTTTCCTACAACTACCACCATCACCATCATCACTTTCTCCCAAATTTTAGGTTAATGTAGGGCAGCCTGAACTTCTTCCTTCAGAAATGCAGGTCATGTGCAATTTGTATTTGACCTTGTTCATAAGAAAATGAAATATTGAACAGACATTATTTTTTTCTGATTCTACAGAATCAAAGGCAATCACTGGGGAGGGAGGCAGCACATGTCTGTAGACGTTCCCCCCAACGAACACTGGCACCATGCTGTGCTGCCAGGGGCAGCCAGCATCAGTGGGGTAGGGCGGGAGTCATAATGAAGAAGAGGCTGGGTGCGGCAGAGGAGTGGAAAGCCTCAGTCTGGAGACACTTTGGGGGACTGGCTAATCTAATGGAGGCAGGGATCCCAAGGCTCTGTGCGAACAGGGGGTGTTAAGAGTCATCAAACAAAGGATAGATGTTTTTGAAGTGATCCTTTTTGGACCTTTTTTTTTTTTTTTAATTAATCTCACTATTTTTATTGTTCGGCTTGTACCTTAACTATGGCGTAACGGATTTGCTACTTCAAAAGCTGGTAGAGCCAGTAACCCCAGTATTATTTGCAGATCGTTTGAGGTACTTTTTATACTTGAAAGCATTTTCTTGTATTCTACCGTTTGCTCTGAAAACAGGGGCTCTGGGTGGCCAAGGAAAATACATTTTGTCTCATCATTCAGGAAAACTTTGGGGCATGCGTGCAGCAGTGTAGACAGGACGAAATGCAGGCCAGACAGTTCCAACTCAAAGCCTAGCCCCTCTAAAAGAGCACTTGGCGGTTCCTCCTCAGAGATCCCCATTTCTGATCGCTTCTGAGAGCACAGTAGTCCTGACGCCCAAGGCTCTCCTGGGCGGCACCATCCTCCATGGCTGTCGGTGGCCCTGGGCCCTCCTCCCAGCCAGTGCCTCACCAGAGCATCCCCCACTCCGCAGGACACCCCAGCAAAACGCTCTTCTGCAAGAGCACAGAACACATGCACAGTCTTGCTCTGACCCACCACATTGCCTCGAGTGACTTGGAGAAATACAGGTCATATTATGCAATAGTTGTACATTTTTTTTCTTCTAAGACCAAATCTAAATGTGGTTAAGCCATCATTTCATAGACTTCTAAATTTTGGGGGCAAAAGAGTTTTGAGGCACTCAGCATATTTTTCCACTTGGAAGCAAAAAAACAGTAGACTGACTTACATAGTGCCAGTGGTAATATTTATAGTTAATGAAAGAATCAGCTCTCATTTTTTAAAGCTATTTTTCCAGGATGACAAAAAAAATTATTGCTAATATATTATCTTGCTTTAGACTACATTTTCCCCCTGTCAGTGACAATGAGAGTGTACTGTTTTTTATATGGAGCAGGTTTAAAAAGATGTTTTCCATATTCTTAATTAAATTTGGTGATTATATAATCATCTCTCCTCTAAGGAAGACCAATGGCGCTATATTTTTTTCCCACTCTCTTGAACTAAACTCCTACAATCAAACAGGGAGGAGGCAGGGCAAAAGTGTATATTCATTTATAAGTAAAATAAATTGAACCTTGACTTATTAGGAAATGCAATTTGAGAAGAGAAAAATTACTTGCTTCATATAATGCCTTGGCATTTCTCATTCTTGCATAAATCTGTTCCTTTTAAACTCTTAGCTTTTAGGCCTTGGCTGCTCTCATTCTATTTAGGAAAATTGTCTTCAATTACATGACCCCAAACAAGGCACTGGGCTCTTTACAAATCCATTTCTAATGTGTCAATCTTTATGCCGCACCTTAAGGACTCTTATAGCTAAGACTGAATAGAACTGCATAATGGCAGAGAATTATTATTCCCAGTATCTTAGACACCGAACGAATAGTGAAGCAAAACAGAATTCTCATGCTATGTAAAACTGCTCCTGAGAAGCTAAAGCACAAGATTTTCCAGATCTCAAATATCAGCCCAGTTTTTCCAATGCCATAATCTCTGTTACATTAGGGACTTATAATATAGGCTATAAACATATTTTTGACATTTATTCAACACAAATTTACTAAACACCTACTATGTGCTAGACACTGATCCATGTATGGTATTAGAACATGAGCAAGGTATATGGAATTGTTAGTGATTTTATGTAACTTGATGTTACTTTTTATTGATTCTATTTCTATTTGTAGATACCAGAAGGAAATAACAGCATATGGCAGAGTTTATTACTTTTTAAATGAGACAAGGTACTAGTTTTTATGACTTCAACACATGCTAAAAAGAAATAGTAAATATAGAATAAAATTCAGTATTTAGCTGACATTATATGCTGTTCAGTTATTAGCTTCTACTTCTCCTTATTGGACCCCATGTTAAACTAAGAGGAAAAAAGGAGGATTGAAAGAAGCATACACACCCTTTGCTCTTTCCTGATCCAACTGTAATTCAAAGGCTCAAGTTATAGGCCCCAAATGTTGTTTCCAAAGGCAGAAAGCAATTAATTGAGGAAAGCAGCCTTCTTGGAGTTAGGTAATTATATATATATATATATATATATATATATATATATATATATATATATTACTATACACACTATCTTATCCTTTCAATGAAAAATAAAATTCTAGGTTTTCTTGGAATGTATTCCTACTGAAAAATTAAAATGTGGACATAGATACATATGTAAAAAGATGTACCTTGCATCAGTGTTTTTAACAGTGTAAACTACAAGCACCCTCAAAGTCAGGGGTCAGATTAACAAATTTTGGTGTAATCAATTGTAAAATACTATGCAGAATTAAAATCATGCTACATTTGTATTACGGTAGGTTGTATTAATGACCAGTTTTTCACATCTCTTTGTACTCACATCCCCACACTGATTCTAAGCTTGACCTCCTACTGTCAATAGGACAGTACCAAAACGTGATGCAAACAGAAGCTTGACAAAACTCTTGTGTGCTCCTTCATCAATTCTTGGATCCCTGCCTCCATGATTATAACATGCCTGAGCTAGCCGTGAAGAATATGATACGTTAAGATATGAGGTAATTATAGTAAAGTGGGGGAATTTAGCAAGGTCTGTTTATTCAGATTCTCTGGGCATCCCTTTGACTTCTGAGATAAGGATGCTCCTTTTCTCTGGGTACAGGGAGGGGACTTCTCACATGGGGTTTTGTGACCTGTGTTTAGGGAGAAGAAGGTGTGGAAGGTCTGCTCTGGGGTTTTGTGACCTGTGTTTAGGGAGAAGAAAGTGTGGAAGGTCTGCTCTGGGGTTTTCTCAAACTCCTTGAGCTCAAAATATTCAATATGCCAAGGTGCCATGTTTTGGAGTAGCATGTCCTGAACCTCATCAGATTCCTTCCCCCACCATATGAACAAATGAAATATTACTTAAACATCTTTGAGATCCACCAATAAAGCACACAAGCCAGACAATAACCCATGTGAGAAGATTTTATTATCAGAAATTATTTTTCTGCCCCTAAATATCATCTCTTCTCACTTATAATGGATCACTGAAATTTTGCATTAGAGAATCATTTAATTGGTTTAAAGAACACTCTTTTTAAAAAACCTAAAATCCCCAAGAGGAAGTAAAACCTTAACATATGAATAATGAATCTTTCCTTCACTAGCTATGTAATCATGACCACCATAGACAACTTACTTTGCAGATTTGTGGGAATCACATTAAGATACTGCATATGGTAATGTCTAGCACAAACCCTGACTGATAGCAAGAGAGGAATAAACATCCTGTTGATCATTCTGACAAATCTAGTCATGTTACAGTAGATTCCTAAAGTCTTTATGACTCTGAAACAAAAAGCAAACAGCTCACCAGAGGTATGTGTATCTAAAACATCACTACCAGATGGGGCTGGAAGACAAATTCCTATTGAAGTCCTGTCATCTCCCAGGCCCCAACAATTCAAAGTTAAATAAAAATAGGGGTGTCTGGGTGGCTCAGTTGGCTAGACGTCTGCCTTTGGCTCAAGTCATGATCCCAGGGTCCTGGGATCAAGCCCCACATCAGTCTCCCTGCTCAGTGGGGAGTCTGCTTCTCCCTCACCCTCACCCTCTGCTCCTCCTCACCACTCATGCTCTCTCTCTCAAATAAATAAATAAAATCTTTAAAAAAAGTTAAATAAAATAAAAGCAAATCTCTCCCCCAAATTCACTATCTAGGTGAGAAAAAAAAGGTTAAGAAAGCAAAGTCATTAAACAATGTATTAAATTTAATAACTCAGCTATATACAGGGTGCTATGAAATTACTCAACACAACAAAGCCAGATTTCTAGACTAGGACTATCTAATATAGTAGCAACCAGCCACACCTGGCTAGTGTGACAACCTGAATTTTTAATTTTTTTTATTAATTTAAATTTAAATAGCTACATGTGGCTAGTTGCCACCATACTGAAGAGTGCAAATTTAAACCTGTACATCACTACAGAAATTTCTATTGGACAGTGCTGCTCTGGACTAAGGGTTAGCAAATTTTATCTCTAAAAAAAATCAAATAGTAAGTATTTTAGGCTTTGTGGGTCATACAGTCTCTGTCTCAATTACTCAACTCTGCTACTATAGTTCAAAAGCAGCCATAGATAATCCATAAACAATAAACAAGTAAGTGTAATAGATTCCAATAAAACTTTATTTATGGACACTGAAATTTGATTTTCATGTAATTTTTACATGTTACCCTATTATTCTTTGGATTTTTAAAAATCATTCCTAGCATCAGGCCATAAAGAAAACAGACAGTGGGCCTGATGTGTCTTGCAATTCATCCAATCCCTGCTCTCAACAGTCAAGGAATGCATCCCAGAGGGCTTTCATTTCCTTGAAACTTGAGGAACTAGAACTCACCAGGGCAATAATGGTCTGGAGAAAAATGAGGAAGAGAGGAAGGTGGGAAAGGAGAAGGAGATGAAAGAGGAAGAGAAGGAGGAGGAAGAAGAAACACAGAGAGATGTGGTTGAGGGAATATAACACACTCAGGGAAAGACAAGTAAAACTGGTAGGTAAGACATGAGTTTGAGAGTGGCTGGAGTTGTGCGAAGCAGAGACAGGAAGTGGTATATCATTGCACTGGCCCCTCTTCAACAAGAGTTTGAGTTCAGCTAAATAGTCAAACCCACAGGACTGCAGTAGGCTATACTTGATGTAAGATTAACTTAGAAGGACAGGGACAAGCCAGGAAGGGAGCTTCAGGCATGGTTCCTCAGTTGTTCTCACAGAGGTACAGTTTAGGCTTCTTTGGCCCCCCCACCCCAACCAACACTCAGGTGCTAAAGGAATGAGCTCTGATTGGAGGATGTGGGCACCACATCAGTAGCCCATGACCCACACAGAAACAACTCTCTCGTAAGAGTCCTATAGACATAGCTTCCAGGGACCGAAAGAGGTATGTCCAGTTACATGCATCCCCACAGTCATGAAGCCCAGAGCCATGGTCTCCTGCTCAAACTTCTTCTAGACCAGACACAGTATAGCAACGATTTTACCATTAGAAATATTGTCCAGTAACATAGCGGACATTACACCTTTCTCAAGTTTCTGGCGGAAAAAAAGTACTCTGTTCACGATAAAGTTCCCTTGTAAAACAGAAAACAGTTTTGTTAACTCGTTACTCTCAGCCAAAGACTAAAGAACTTCGTCTTTATCTTATGGGCAACAGAAATGAATCAAACCAAACGTACACTTTAGGTAGCAATGTGGAGGACAGACTGAAGAGGAAAGGGAGGCTTGGGTTTTGAGAAACCAATAAAGAAGCGGTTGTCATAATCCCTAGGATCATAAGTTAAGGCAGAAATAATAGAAAATTGAAAGGACTTGGTGACTAATTCAGGAGAGGAGGTGAAAAAGAGGCCTATGTCAAAAGTAACTCTCACATTTCTGACTTTCATGACTTTCAGTCACTAAAACAGAAAATATGGAGAAAGGAATCCTGCCAAAAGTTGTCCTTATAAGAGAAAATAGCAATTCAGCACCATTTACAAAAGAAAAACACAAAGCCATCTTGATTTATATATCTTATGTGATATCTTGACCTGGAAAGAATGCCTTATGGGGCGCCTGGGTGGTTCAGTCATTAAGCGTCTGCCTTCGGCTCAGGTCATGATCCCAGGGTCCTGGGATCGAGCCCCGCATCGGGCTCCCTGCTCAGCGGGAAGCCTGCTTCTCCCTCTCCCACTCCCGCTGCTTGTGTTCCCTCTCTCACTGTCTCTCTCTCTGACAAATAAATAAAATCTTAAAAAAAAATAAAATGAAGAATGCCTTAATTTTCAGCTTAGAGCTATCTAAAGATAGAGAGTAGTGCTACAAAATGCACTCACCTAAATCAGAGCATTTTATATTAGATCTACGGAAAAAGGATATTTTGATATTCAACTGCTTACTTACAGATCTCCATGAATCCAACTTATTTGATGTAATAGCTTAGAGGTCCCCGCATTACTAAGAGAACCACTGATTGATCTGATGCTGAAAAGAAGCCCATTCCCCTAGTTCTTAATTCATATGCTTGTATATACCCCAAATCTTGGCATTTTTCCTATATAACACATATGTTTTGCACTTGAAACATATATATATATATATACATATATATATATATGTTTATAATAAGAGATAAGCTTGTCACTGCCTTAAAGAGGCAATGAAAAGTTTATTTTAAAAACGGGAGATATTCTCCTTCTAGACCACAGTTGCTTGGATTAGTACTTTCCAACCAGTTTCCCATCCATGAAATACATACAACACGGTCCTGTTTGCAAGGACTACTAGAGTAAATGGAAAAAACAACATTCCATTTCCAATCTGGCAACCTCACTACCTGTCGGTTTGGGAGCTCTGCACTAGATTATATAATTTTCACTTTCTAATGTCTCCCCCTAGCTCCCACTGCATTTGCGTTCCAAAGCCAATCACGCAACCTTTTGAGGAAGGGTTACTTAAGGCCTGGTACTAAACCCATACCTTTTCTGTGATTGTTCCATGTGTAATACACTCTATACCCTGAATAGCAGAAAGACAAAAGAGTAGAGTTGATTTAAAAAAAACAGAAAGTCTTCTTTCAGTTAATCCTTCACAGGAATCAAATAAGCTTTCATAGATTCTAGGAAGATGCACAGAATAATTCTTTCCTTCAGGGAGGTCATCTATTATTATTCACAGGGTCTACCTGGAATGGGTTCTCTGTGCTATTTAACTTGTCCCAACAGAACCTTAAAAGTCCAAGGAAGATTCCTACACTTTTTCTCAGGGTCATTCAGAAAAATGTCACCTTTATCATGCAGTTAATATTACAATGGAAAGAAAGTACAGCCCATAACATCCCCCAAAGTCCTTTTGACAGTTTATATATTACAATATTTGAGTCTGCACAGATATGTATAGCAATCTCTCACCACAGGCTCATTCCACACTGAAATCCATAAATCGCCCCATTCAGTTCAACCTATCTGCTTCTCACAAACCCGACAGGCCTTCATTTTGAACTGTAAATATTTCCAAAAATTTCTCTTTTTCCGTCCTCTGTGATAAGGATGTTTCTATGTCCTAAAAGCAGTTGTTCACTCAGCTTCTTTTCCTCCCTTGTCTGTTTCTATCAAACTTGCTTTGTCATTATTTTCTTTTGGTGATTGTTGCGATATCCTAAAGAATGCAGAGAATGAGAGCGAAAAAAGTAGGAAAAAAGATTGGAAGAATTCAAAAGATTCACTAATTTCAATATATAATAATGTTTTTTTAAATCTGGGCGAGAAGGGAAATCTAGACAAAGATCTACATTGGGGTTCCTGTGTATGTCATTCCTGGGGAGTTGTTGGTGGGGTTGCATACTGGCACAATCACAGCCCCTTCTCACGAACCTCAAGGCTTCCTGAGGCTTTAATCTTCCTTGGAACCTTGGTATTTCTATTTCTACCTTGCAATGGAGGATGTCTGCCCATATTAGCAGCTCTCTCTGCTGAGTAGCAAACAGTCATGAGCTAAGGGCTCCTCACTGCAGGTGGGAGTCTCTGGACCACCAGGCAATGAATGGACACTGTAAGAACACTTCTGCATAATTCTGCCCAAACAGATAAATTAGAGGGCTAATGATAAATTTTAAACCTCATGAAATCCCCTTTCTCTATTAGAAGCAAACTGGACTATTACTATTAACCATGTTTCTAACCTCTGTAAACTTGATGCTTTAACATCTGCCCTCCATGAATATGTTGGATGTGCCTTGTTCTGGACAACCTGACAATATACCTGAGTCACCTTGCCTTGGCTTCCTGCTTCCCTCAGAATCCCCTCCCACTTCTCATCCCTGTCCTTAGAAGCAGACCTCCCAGGGGGTGACTTTCCAAATAAAAACCAACCAATCCAGAGTCCGCACTCCCACCCACCTTCCTTATTGAATTCTCACACTCCAGGCCACCGTGATTACCCCAAGGCCAGGTACCAGGCACCTAGGGACAGCCGCTATGCCCCAGAACCTGATAAAATTGTTCAGACTAACCAATCCTAAACCTGCTTACTCCACTCATCCATTGCTTCCTGTAGAAGCCTCGAAACAAAGGCTCTTGCTCACAGATCCTCTCCTCCCAGTGTAGCCCCATGACATGGCATCCTCCCTCCTCTTGGGAATTGTGGACAATAAACTTCTTAATGACAATTGTTTCCAGAACTGTTAGCCTTACTAAACCTCAAACTTTCTATTAATACAGTATATTTTAGGACCACTGCTCTCACTATAATACAACACTGAGAAGAGACTAATCCCGGTGACTGGGAGGGAAACGTAAACCAGGCATTAAAGCTAAAATGTCCCTCTCTAATATCTCCTGTCTGGAAGGGAAGGTTGTCAGGGAACAATTTGTCTCCTGAGTGTCTTTGCAACATTACTTCTTCCTTCTGGAGGGCAGAGTAGTGTATCAAGAGTCAAACCTCTGGTCCTACAAGCCCAGACTGTCTCCAATGCTTCCCTAATTTATTTGGCTATCTAGTTGACTATATGTATGAGTAAAATAATGGTTCCAAATTCATGGTCTGTATAAGAATTGAAGAAGTAACCACTGTGAGGAGCACCTGGATAGCTCAATCGGTTAAGCATCCAATTCCTTTTTATTTTATTTATTTATTTGAGAGAGAGAGAACACAAGTAGGGGGAAGTTCAGAGGGAGAGGGAGAAGCAGACTCCCCACTGAGCAAGGAGCCCAATGCAGGACTTGATCCCAGGACCCTGGGATCATGACCTGAGCAGGAAGCAGATGCTTAACCAACTGAGCCACCAGGCACCCCAAGCAGCCCACTCTTGATTTCAGCTCAGGTTATAATCTCAAGGTCATGAGATCAAGCTCCATATCAGGCACCATTCTCAGCACGAAGCCTGTTTAAGATTCTTTCTCTCCCTCTCACTCGGCTCCTCTTCATCCCCACCCCCTACTCCCCACCTCCCCATCTCCCCCACCCCTGCTTGCACTTGTACACACGCATGTGCACACTCTCTTTCATTCTCTCTCTCTCAAAACAAAAAAGAAGAAAAAAGGAAGTAACCACTGTGGAATTCCTGTTACAGTGCTCAACACATAGCAAACATATTCAATAAATGGTAACTATTACTACTGATATTATTAATATCATTATAATTATTTTTTACTTTTGTTTAATGTCTCACTTCCTGCTGAAATGGTAGCTAAGATGTAGTACTCAATAAATGGTAAATATTACTGGTCCTATTAATATCACCATAACTAATTGTTAAAAATTTTTATTTAATGTCTCCCCTGTTGCTGAAATGGTTAAAGATCCAACCAGGCCCCAAATTTCTGAATTATTTCAAAAATTTTAAAAATAAATGAATCATTAATCAAAAAAACACAAGATTTGTCATTTCATCACTCACAAAACTTCTGATTTGTTTTCGTAATAACCAGCCCACTTTTCATGTTATAGCCAATATAACTTATAAAGTCTTCATTCTGAAAGGGGGAGAAATCATAATGATTGTGACAAGGCAAGAAACCATCAAGCATTCAGTATTAAAAAGACAAAAACATAGCTATGAAATCCTCTAAAACATAATAAATAAAATAAATTAATTAATTATAATTAAAATTAAAAAATAAAATAAAATAAAGAAATCCTCTAAAAAATATTTAAACATCAATAAATCTTAATTAAAAATATCACAGCCTATAGAACCTAGGTATACATAGTTTTGGTGCAATGTATAATAGTTTCCATGCTGTGCTGGTTAATTTTATGTGTCAACTTGACTGAATGATGAGGCACCCAAATAGTTCATAAAAGATTCTTGGTGTTTCCATGAGGGGGTTTTGGATGAGATTAACATGTAAATTGGTAGACTGAGTAAAGCACATTGACCTCATCCAGTCAAGCGAAGGACTGAGTAGAACAAAAATACTAAAACAGGCCTGCCCCTACCCAGAGTAACACAGAATTCCTCCTAAGTGCTTTCCAAATGGGACATCTGCTTTTTCCTGCATTTGAACTCAAACTGAAACATCAGATCTCCTGGGGCTCCAGGTTGCTGATTCACCCTGCGGATCTTGAGACATGTTGGCTTCCAAAATTATGTTAGTTAACACCTTAAAATAATTAAATAAGAAGATAGATAGATATAAATCCTATTGGTTTTGTTTCTCTGGAAAATCTTGATTAATACATGTGCACCAAAGCATGTAATAATAATGAGAAGAAATAACCACAGGAGGCTAACTATGTGCCAGACACTGTTCTAAGTTCTTTCTAGAAGTTTCCTCATTCTTTACAAACAATCTGATGCACTGGATATTACTGATATTTTCAGTAGGAAAAACAGTGGCACAGAGAGGTAAAATAACAGCTTATATCAGTTTATACAACCAGAATTTGAACCTATGCACTGTGGCTCCAGAATTTGTAATTCTAACCACAGTGATGTCCTGCCTCTAATACTGAACAAAATACTGAGGGTGAGGCATGAAGCAGACCATCACCGGAAATCCAGTTCCATTGTGAACAATTCTATGTGACTTCAGCCCCATATTCTTGTCTTTTAAAAATGACTGGTAGGAATTTTGTAAAAATTAAATATTCAATTCATAATATGAACGCCTACCATATTTTCCTAACACATGACTAGTGCTCAATGATTGTTACTTCTTAGTCCCACTGTGAACAAAATCTTCTTGATTCTATTTTCATAAACATAGACTATAGCAACCCATGAGTATTTCTCCTCACTAGAAAGCAATACACTAAGTTCTTTCATCCTTTGCTCTTTTGATGATATATCTCCCATACGCTTTCAAAATTAGCAGTAAACATAAAAGCAACTCAGTTTTAATACCCACATTTCTATTAAGTTACACCACACTTGCCATGTTGTAGAACAAATTTTCATAATTTCATTATCATGATAAAATGAAAAAGAACTCGCATCCTGACATTAAAATAATATACCTTCTCTAAAAATAATATACCTTCTCTAAGAGCTCTCTAACTTCAGCCTCACAGATGTGACAAATTATTTTTTTATTCTATTTATACGCTATGTGGGAAATTTACTTGTCAGTCGAACTATATACAAATTGCTTTGTTCATTATTCCTTATAAAACAGAAACTACAAGAGCTCATAATTTTTGTAAATCTGAAATGATGTTAGTAGCAGTAATGTTTTGTAGACCTTACATTTCTTTACAGAAAGCTGACTACATTAATATCATTAGTACATTTTCATCTAGAGAGCAGTCAAGGTCGTAACCATAAGTTAACTTAACTGCAGCTAAGGAAATGCCAATGTTTTTCCTCACCTTTTTATTCTTGCTTGGCTTCAAATTCTATCTGGATATATAAGCAAATGTAATTCTTTTTTTAACAGCCTTAATGAGATATAAGTGGCATGTAATAAACTCCACATATTTAATTATATAACTTGATATGTTTTAATATATGTATACACCCATGAAATATTCACCACAATAAAGATAATAACATATCGATCAACTACAAAAGTTTCCCTCTGCCCTTTTGTAAATCTATCCTCTTTTCAGCAGTCTTCTCATCCCAAATGTGGTGAACAGACTCCAAGGTGGCCTCCCATTGTTCATGCCCTTGCATAATCTCTTCCCCCTGAGTGTGGGCTGCACTTGTGACTTGTAACCAACAGAATATGCAAATGTGATGGGATGTACATGATTACATATGCGTGGTAATGTATATGGACTGTAATACATGTAATATCTCCTTGCTAACCTTGAGGAAGCCAGCTATCAATTTGTGAGCTGCCATATGGAGAAGGCCATGAGGCAAGGAACTGAGGGCAGGTTCCAGCCTCAAACCAGAGAGAAACTGATGCCTCAGTCCAGCAGCCTGCAAGGAACTGAATGCTACCAACAACTACATGAACTTAGAAGCAGATCTTTCCCCAGACTAGCCTCAAATGCGAGTCCAATCCTGACCAACACTTTGAGTGCAGCCTTGTACAGGAGCCACAGTTAAGCTGTGCCCAGACTTTTAACCTACAGAGAGTATGAGATAATAAATATATGTCATTTTAAGCTGCTGAATTTTGGGAAATACTGTTACACAGCAATAGATAACTAATATACTATGCAACCACTGACCTGCTTTCCATCACTGTAGATTAGTTTGCATTTTCTAAAATTTTATATAAAAGAAAATACAGAGTATGAAATCTTTTTTGTCCAGCTTTTTTTTTTTTTTTTTTATTTTTTTTAAAAAAAAAAGCATGTGTGAGCCAGGGCGAGTGGGGGGAGGGTGGGCAAAGGGAAAGGGCGAACCTTAAGCAGGCCCCATGCCCAACAAGGAACCTGACATGAGGCTCAGTCTCATGATTCTGAGGTCATGACCTGAGCCGACATCAAGAGTCAGACATTTAACTGACAGAGCCACGCAGGCACCCCTATTCTTAACTATAAAGAACAAACAAAATATTTAAACTCTCTTCTATTTATAATTAGATCTTCACACACACCTAAGAGTCACAAGACCTAAACTGATAAAGATCCTTAGAAAGCTAACTGATTTCAAAACTGAGGCTTTTGCTTCCCATTAGGTCAGATCAATATACATCTCCTGAGTGGTAAGGTTAGATGATGAATAGGAGGGATCATTGTCCTTGAGGAAATTTTATTATCACTGTGGACTTAGAAACATAAGTAGATGATTCCAAAGCAATGTTAAAGAACAATGAGATACACACAAAGTACAACTTCAAGGACTTAAAGTCTGCATAGTAGACAAGTAGTTGTGTAAGTAGCTATGTGGGAGGTTTTGTTGTCCAGGTTTTATCAGAAATGTTTTCACATGAGCTTGGTATCAAAACTTTGTCATCCGGCTAGGATAAGCCCCAAATCAAAAGGTATAAACTACATAATAAGGGAATCTGAAAACAAGTCCGAGGGAAAAAAATCTCAACACAATTTTTCTTTTATCACCATCTACTTGGAGTCTTACCTCTATTCAGTGTAAAAGGACCATACATTCTGTAGAAGGGCTAACGATATTAAAATGCAGTAGAAGGATGCACTGGAAAAGATGGCAGAGGAGTAGGTCCCCGGAATTGAGCTGGATATCTACCAGACCACTCTGAATACCCACAAAATCAGCCTGAGATGTAAGAAGATAGATCTGGATCTCTACAAAGAGTATCGCAAGCAGTTGGTTTCGAGGTAGGAAGAGGGGAGCTGTGATTCCACAAGCAGATATCGGAGGATAAATGGTAGCGGGAGGGAGCCGGGCCGTGGGGACCTGACACCGCCAGTGAGTGATAGCCTCCCATGCTGGGTATGGGGCACTGACTTGCAGATTGGCAGTGGCGGGGAAAGGACCTTAGGGCAGCCCCCCGATGGAAACCAGAGTGGCAGGGCCGTGCGTGTGAACTGGGGACAGCTGGTGGTTTAGGAGCATGAAGCGCAGAGACATGCCCAACCTGGAGGCAAGGACTGGGAGGGCTGTGGAGGGGCGCACAACCCAGGACGCTACAGTTTTTAGTAGCACAGACAGAAACAGAGATACTGTGGCCTGGAGAGCTCACTGAAGAACAGACTGCTATCTCTCTGCTCTGAGGCAGAGGGTTGGAAATGGTTCCTTCTGCTCTGACTCTCGGAAGAGACGTGGAAAGCCACCAGGGAAAGCCGCCAGAGAACAAAAGCCCCCAAAAAACTGGTTTTCACTGAGACCATCCCCCACCACAAGGGGCAGGGCAACTCTGCCCAAACAGGGTTGCCTGAGTAACAGCGCAGCAGGCCCCTCCCCCAGAAGACAGGCTAGGAAAACAAGACGCCAGCAACCCTAAGGTCCCTATAAAACAGCTGCATTTTGCTTGGGTTGTGGTCAATAATTTGGACTCTATACATTCCCTCAACCACCCCTCAACAGAATAACTAGGAGGAGGAAATCCCAAAATAGGAAAGACTCAGAGACTATGACTTATGCCACAGATTTACAAGTGGATTCAGATATAAACAAGATGTAGGAGATGGAATTCAGGCTAGCAATTGTGAAGATGATAGCTAGAATGGAAAAATCGGTTAATGGCAACATAGAGTCTCTAAGGGCAGAAATGAAAGCTGAATTGGCAGAACTTAAAAATGCAATCAGTGAGATCCAATCTAATGTAGATGATCTAACAGCTAGGGTAAGCAAGGCAGAAGAACAAATTAGTGGTCTAGAAGACCAATTAATAGACAAGAGGGGAAAAGAGGAGGCCAGGGAAAAACAACTCAAAATTGATGAAAATAGAATCAGAGAAATACGTGACACCAGGAAACATTCCAATGTCAGAATTATTGGGATCCCTGAGTGGGTGAAGAGAGAGAGGACTAGAAGATGTATTTGAGCAAATCAGAGCTGAGAACTTCCCTAATCTCAGGAATGAAACAAACATTTGTGTCCTAGAAGCAGAGAGGACCCCTCCCAAGATCAAGGTAAAAAGGCCAAAGCCCCGGCATGTAATAATAAAACTTGCAAATCTTAGAACTAAGGAAACCATCTTAAGGGCAGTTAGCAGGAAGAGATTCCTACGTACAGAGGGAGGAACATCAGAATGATGTCAGACCTATACACAGAGACCTTGCAAGCCAGAAAGGCCTGGCAAGACATATTCAGGGTACTAAATGAGAAGAACATGCAGCCAAGAATACTTTATCCAGTAAGGCTGTCATTTAGAATGGATGGAGAGATGCAGCGCTTCCAAGACAGGCAGAAACTTAAAGAATATGTGACCACTAAGCCGGCCCTGCAAGAAATATTAAGGGGGGTTCTATAAAAGAAGAAAGACCCCAAAAGTGATATTCAACAGAAATTTACAGGGATAATCTATAAAAACACGGTCTTCACAGGCAACATGATGACAATAAATTCATATCTTTCAATAATTACTCTCAATGTGAATGGTTTAAATGCTGCCATAAAACGGCACAGGGTTGCAGATTGGATAAAAAGACAGGACCCAACCATATGCCGTCTACAAGAGATTCATTTTAAACCTAAAGATACATCCAGACTGAAAGTGAAAGGATGGAGATCCATCTTCCATGCCAACGGACATCAAAAGAAAGCTGGGGTAGCAACTCTTATATCATACAAATTAGATTTTAAACTAAAGACTGTAGTTAGAGACACAGAAGGACACTATATCATTCTTAAAGGGTCTATCCAACAAGAAGATTTAACAACTGTAAATATCTATGCCCCCAACATGGGAGCAGCCATCTACATAAACCAACCATTAACCAAAATAAATTCATATTGATAACAATGCATTAATTGTAGGAGACCTCAATACTCCACTCTAAGCAATAGACAGATCATCTAAGCAGAAAATCTACAAAGAAACAAGAGCTTTGAATGACACACTCGACCAGATGGACCTCATAGATATATACAGAACATTCCACCCTGAAACAACAGAATACTCATTCTTCTCGTGCGCACGTGGAAGTTTCTCCAGAATAGACCAGATACTGCGTCCAAATAAGGTCTCAAATGATACCAAAAGACTGAGATTTTTCCCTGCATATTCTCAGACCATAATGCTTTAAAACTGGAACTCAATCTCAAGAAAAAATTTGGAAGAAATTCAAACACTTGGAAGCTAAAGGCCACTCTGCTCAAAAATATTTGGGTCTGGGGTGCCTGGGTGGCTCAGTTAAGCGTCTGCCTTTGGCTCAGGTAATGATCTCAGGGTCCTGGGATCGAGCTCTGCATCAGGCTCCCTGCTCCACAGGAAGCCTGCTTCTCTCTCTCCCACTCCCCCTGCTTGTTCCCTCTCTTGCTGTGTCTCTCTCTGTCAAATAAATAAAATCATAAAAAAAAAAGTTTGGGTCAAACAGGAAATCAAAGAAGAACTTAAACAATTCATTGAAACAAATGAGAACAAAAACACAACGGTCCAAAACCTATGGGATACTACAAAGGCAGTCCTAAGGGGAAAATACATAGCCATCCAAGCCTCACTCAAAAAATAGAAAAATCTCAAATTCACCAACTAACTTTAAACCTTAAACAAACTAGAGAAAAGCAAAAAACGATGCCTAAGCCACACATTAGAAGAGAGATAATTAAGATTAGAGCAGAGATCAATGAATTAGAAATCAAAAACACAGTAGATCAGATCAACAAAACTAGAAGCTGGTGTCTTGAAAGAATTAATAAGATCAATGAACCACTGGCCAGACTCATCAAAAAGAAAAGAGAAAGGACCCAAATTAACAAAATTATGAATGAAAGGGGAGAGATCACGACTAACACCGAGGAAATAGAAACAATTATTAGAAATTGTTATCAACCACTATATGCCAATAAATCAACAACCCAGAAGAAATGGAAACCTTCCTGGAAACCTATAAACTGCCAAGACTGAAACAGGAAGAAACTGACAATGTAAATAGGCCAATAACCAGTAAGGAGAATGAAGCAGTGATCAAAAACCTCCCAAAAAACAAGAGTCCAGGGCCTGATGGATTCCCTGGGGAATTCTACCAAACACTCAAAGAAGAAATAATACCTATTCTCCTGAAGCTGTTTCAAAAAATGGAAACAGAAGGAAAGCGTCCAGACTCATTTTATGAGGCCAGCATTACCATAATTCCCAAACCAGGCAAAGACCCCACCAAAAAGGATAATTTCAGACCAATGTCCCTGTTGAAAATGGATTCCAAAATTCTCAAAAAAATCCTAGCTAATAGGTTCCAACAATACATTAAATGGATCATCCCCCACAACCAAGTGGGATGTATCCCAAAGATGCAAGAGTTGTTCAACATTCGCAAATCAATGTGATAGAACACATTAATAAGAGGAGACAGAAGAAACATATGGTCCTCCCGATTGATGCAGAAAAAGAATTTGGCAAAATACAACATCCTTTCCTGATTAAAACTCTTCAGAGTATAGGGATAGAGGGAATATTCTGCAAGTTCATAAAATCCACATCAGCAAATCCCAGAGCAAATATCATGCTCAATGGGGAAAAGATGAGAGCCTTTCCCCTAAGATCAGGAAAACAACAAGGATGCCCACTCTTGCCACTATTGTTCAACATAGTACTAGAAGGGAGGAGCAAGATGATGGAGGAGTAGGAGACTTAAATTTCATCTGGTCCCAGGAATTCAGCTGGATAGGGATCAAACCATTCTGAACACCTACAAACTCAACAGGAGATTGAAGAAAAGAATAGCAGCAACTCTCTGAACAGAAAAGCAACCACTTTCTGGAAGGTAGGACATGCGGAGAAGTGAATCCGAGGCGATATTCGGGAAGATAGAGGGTGGGAGAAGGGGCCTCCATCAGCCGCTACCAGCAAGTGATAGAGCAGCAGAGCCCCAAATCGGAAATTTTAGAACTCGGCTCTGCTGAGGGACATCGCTCCAGTGGCCAAGCGGGGGGTGGAACCCTCATGGGACAGTGTGGTCTCAGGACCCTGGGGGTCACAGGAAGACCAAGGGTGCCTGAGTGCGGCAGAGCTCCCAGGGATCGGAGCGGGGAAGCCGGCTGCAGAGACAAAGCAGAGGAGCAGGCTCTCAGCTCAGAGTTGCCATAAACCGTGATCCGCGGCACAGTCGGGCCACTGATTTTCCAGCAGGGACCCAACAAGCAGCAGATCTGGGGAGACTCCCCTTCCTCCCCGGGGAGGAGCAGCGTGAGAGCGCACCGCAGGGATCTGCTGGGTTTGAAGACTCCACACGGGGTTGGGTGCCAGAGATAGAAATGCTCAGTCACAGGCCGGGTGAGCACGGAGTGCGGCCAGAGACCAGGGAGATGGGTGATTGACTGCCTTTCTCTGGGGGCTCACTGAGGAGTGGGGCCCCGAGTTCTCGGCTCCTCCAGGGCAGAGACTGGGAGGCTGCCATTTTCACTCTCGTCCTCCAAAGCTGTACGGAAAGCTTGCAGGGAACAAAAACTCCCAAGACCAAACCCAAGCAGATTACTTAGCCTGGACCCAGCAAGGGCGGGACACTTCCGCCTCCGGCAAAGACATTGAGAACCACGGCAACAGGCCCTGCCCCCAGAAGATCAGCAAGAACAGGCAGCCAAGACCAATTTACAGATCAATAAGAATGGCAGAACGCCAATACTAAGGGAATACTACACATAGAATTCATGGCTTTTTTCCCATGATTCTTTAGTCCTTCAAAGTTAATTTTTTTAATTTTCTTTTTTTTGAGTTTTTATTTTTCCCTTTTTCAATCAACATCTTTTCAATCCCTCTTTTTAAAAAATCATTTTATTTTTCATTTTTAGAGTCATATTCTATCGCTTCATAGTACTTAACCTTATTTTTGGTATATATGTATAAGTTGTTCTCTCTTTAAAATTTTGAGATACAGTTTCTTCTAACAGACCAAAATATACCCTAAATCTCTAGTGTATGTCTTTGTTCTAGTCTCCTGCCTGAGCACATTCTCTTTGTTTTTTTTTTTTTAAATCTTCTTCTTTCTTTTTTCAACCAACTTCTTATCTTATCAATTCATGCTATAAAATCTTTTATAATTTTCATCTTTACAATCATATTCCATCCTTTCATTATATTTACCTTTATTTTCGTACAAATATAAGTTTTTCTTTCTTTAAAATTTTGGGAGGCACTTTCTTCTAACAGACCATAATATGCCCAAAATCTCGTGTGTGACACTGATCTATGCACCAGCCTGATCATATTTGATCATATTCTTTTTTTTATCTTTTTCTTTTTTTCTTTTTTCTTTCTTTCCCTTTCATTTCCCTGGTTTCAGGTCTCTTCTGGTTTGTTTAGTGTATATTTTTCTGGGGTCATTGTTACCGTGTTAGCATTTTGTTCTCTCATTCACCTATTCTCCTCAGGACAAAATGACAAGATGGAAAAAATGCCCTCAAAAAAAAGAAAAAGAGGCAGTACCGACTGCCAGGGACCTAATCAACATGGACATTAGTAAGATGTCAGAACTAGAGTTCAGAATGACAATTTTAAAGATACTAGCTGGGCTTGAAAAAAGCATGGAAGATATTAGAGAAACTCTTTCTGGAGAAATTAAAGAACTAAAATCTAACCAAGTCGAAATCAAAAAGGCTATTAATGAGATGCAGTCAAAAATGGGGGTGCTAACTGCTAGGATAAATGAGGCAGAAGAGAGAATCAGTGATATAGAAGACCAAATAATGGGAAATAAAGAAACTGGGAAAAAGAGAGATAAACAACTACTGGATCACAAGAGCAGAATTTGAGAGATAAGTGGTACCATAAGACGAAACAATATTAGAATAATTGGGATCCCAGAAGAAGAAAGAGAGGGGCAGAAGGTATATTGGAGCAAATTACAGCAGACAACTTCCCTAATTTCGGGAAGGAAATGGGCATAAAACTCCAGGAGGCACAGAGAACACCCCTTAAAATCAATAAAAATAGGTCAACACCCTGACATCCCATAGTAAAACTTACGAGTCTCAGAGACAAAGAGAAAATCCTGAAAGCAGCTTGGGAGAAGAGATATGTAACCTACAATGGTAGAAACATTAGATTGGCAACAGACCTATCCACAGAGACCTGGCAGGCCAGGAAGGACTGGCATGATATATTCAGAGCACTGAATGAGAAAAATATGCAGCCAAGAATACTATATCCAGCTAGGCTGTCATTGAAAATAGAAGGAGAGATAAAAAGCTTCCAGGACAAACAAAAACTAAAGGAATTTGCAAACATAAAACGAGCCCTACAAGAAATATTGAAAGGGGTTCTCTAAGCAAAGAGAGAGCCTAAAAGTAACATGGACCAGAAAGGAACACAGACAATATACAGTAACTGTCACCTTACAGGCAATACAATGGCACTAAATTCAGATCTTTGGTAGTTACCCTGAATGTAAATGGGCTAAATGCCTCAATCAAAAGACACAGGCTATCAGATTGGATTAAAAAAAAAGACCCATCGATATGCAGTCTGCAAGAGACTCATTTTAGACCCAAAGACACCCCCAGATTGAGAGTGAGGGCGTGGAAAACCATTTACCTTGCTAATGGACACCAAAAGAAAGCTGGGGTGGCAATCCTTGTATCAGACAAATTAGATTTAAAACCAAAGACTGTAATAAGAGATGAGGAAGGACACCATATCATACCTAAAGGGTCTATCTAGCAAGATGATCTAACAATTGTAAATATCTATGCCCCTAACATGGGAGAAGCCAATTATACAAGCCAATTAATAACAAAAGCAAAGAAACACATCGACAACAAAACAATAATAGTGGCGGACGTTAAGATCCCCCTCACTGAAATGGATAGATCATCTAAGCAAAAGATCAACAAGGAAATAAAGACTTTAAATAACACACTGGACCACATGGACTTCACAGATATATTCAGAACATTCCATCCTAAAGCAACGGAATACACATTCTTCTCTAGTGCCCATGGAACATTCTCCAGAATAGATCACATCCTAGGTCACAAATCAGGTCTCAACTGGTACCAAAAGACTGGGACCATTCCCTGCATATTTTCAGACCACAATACTTTGAAACTAGAACTCAATCACAAGAGGAAAGTCGGAAAGAACTCAAATACATGGAGGCTAAAGAGCATCCTACTAAAGAATGAATGGGTCAACCAGGAAATTAAAGAAGAATTTAAAAAATTCATGGAAACCAATGAAAATGAATACACAACTGCTCAAAATCTTTGGGATGCAGCAAAGGCAGTCCTGAGAGGAAAGTATATAGCAATACAAGCCTTTCTCAAGAAACAAGAAATGTCTCAAATACACAATCTAACCCTACACCTAAAGGAGCTGGAGAAAGAACAGCAAATAAAGCCTAAGCCCGGCAGGAGAAGAGAAATAATAAAGAACAGAGCAGAAATTAATGAAATAGAAACCAAAAGAACAGTAGAACAGATCAACAAAAATAGGAGCTCGTTCTTTGAAAGAATTAACAAGATTGATAATCCCCTGGCCAGACTTATCAAAAAGAAAAGAGAAATGACCCAAATAAATAAAATCATGAATGAAAGAGGAGAGATCACAACCAACACCAAAGAAAGACAAACTATTATAAGAACATATTATGAGCAACTATATGCAGGCAAATTAGATAATCAGGAAGAAATGGTTGCATTCCTACAGATGTATCAACTACCAAAACTGAACTGGAAAGAAATAGAAAACCTGAACAGACCTATAACAACCACTAAGGAAATTGAAGCAGTCATCAAAAATCTCCCAACAAACAAAAGCCCAGGGCCAGATGGCTTCCCAGGGGAATTCTACCAAACATTTAAAGTAGAATTAATACCTATTTTTCTGAAACTGTTCTAAAAAATAGAAATGGAAGGACAACTTCCAAACTCATTTTATGAGGCCACCATTACCTTGATCCCAAAACCAGACAAAGACCCCATCAAAAAGGAGAATTACAGACCAAGATCCCTGATGAACATGGATGCAAAAATTCTCACCAAAATACTAGCTAAGAGGGTCCAACAGTACATTAAAATGATTATTCACTACGACCACGTGGGATTTATCCCTGGGCTGCAAGGTTGGTTCAACATCTGCAAATCAATGTGATACAATACATTAATAAAAGAAAGAACAAGAACCATAGGATCCTCTCAATAGATGCAGAAAAAGCATTTGAGAAAGTACAGCATCCTTTCTTGATAAAAACTCTTCACAGTATACAGATAGAGGTTACATACCTCAATATCATAAAAACCATCTATGAAAAACCCACAGTGAATATCATTCTCGATGGGGAAAAACTGAGAGCTTTCCTCCTAAGGTCAGGAACACAGCAGGGATGTCTGCTATCACCACTGCTATTCAACACAGTATTAGAAGTCCTAGTCACAGCAATCAGACAACAATGAGAAATAAAAGGCATCCGAATCAGCAAAGAAGAAATCAAACTCTCACTCTTTGCAGATGATATGATACTTTATGTGGAAAACCCACAAGACTCCACCCCAAAACTGCTAGAACTCATACAGGAATTCAGTAAAGTGGCAGGAAATAAAATCAATGCATAGAAATCAGTGGCATTCCTATACACCAACAAAACAGAAGACAGAGAAATTAAGGAGTTGATCCCATTTACAATTGCACCCAAAACCATAAGATACCTAGGAAGAAATCTAACCAAAGAGGCAAAGAATGTGTACTCAGAAAACTATAAAATCTCATGAAAGTAATTGAGGAAGACCCAAAGAAATGGAAAAACGTTCCATGCTCAGGGATTGGAGGAACAAATATTGTGAAGATGTCAATGCTATCTAGAGCAATCTACACATTCAATACAATCCCTATCAAAATACCATCCACTTTTTTCAAAGAAATGGAATAAATGATCCTAAAATTTGTATGGACCCAGAAAAGACCCTGAATAGCCAGAGGAATGTTGAAAAAGAAAAGCAAAGCTGATGGCATCACAATTCCGAACTTCCAGCTCTATTACAAAGTTGTCATCATCAAGAGAGTACGGTACTGGCACAAAAACAGACAAACAGATCAATGGAACAGAATCAAGAGCCCAGACATGGACCCTCAACTCTATGGTCAACTAATCTTTGACAAAGCAGGAAAGAATGTCCAGTGGAAAAAAGACAGTCTCTTCACCAAATAGTGTTGGGAAAATTGGACAGCCACATGCAGAAGAATGAAACTGGACCATTTCCTTACACCACACACAAAAATAGACTCCAAATGGTTGAAAGACCTCAATGTGAGACAGGAGTCCATCAAAATCCTAAAGGAGAACACAGGCAACAACCTCTTTGACCTCAGCCACAGCAACTGCTTCCTAGAAACATCGCCAAAGGCAAGGGAAGCAAGGGCAAAATGAACTATTGGGACTTCATCAAGATAAAAACTTTTGCAAAGCAAAAGAAACAGTCCACAAAACCAAAAGACAACCAACAGAATAGGAGAAGATATTTGCAAATGACATATCAGATAAAGGGCTAGTATTCAAAATCTATAAAGAACATCTTAAACTCAACACCCAAAGAACAAATAATCCAATCAAGAAAAGGGCAGAAGACATGAAGAGACATGTTTCCAAAGAAGACAGCCAAATGGCCAACAGACACATGAAAAAGTGCTCAATTTCACTCGGCATCAGGGAAATCCAAATCAAAACATCAATGAGATACCACCTCACACCAGTCAGAAAGGCTAAAATTAACAAGTCAGGAAACGACAGATGTTGGCGGGGATGCGGAGAAAGGGGAACCCTCCTACACTGTTGGTGGGAATGCAAGCTGGTGCAGCCACTCTGCAAAACAGTCTGGAGGTTTCTCAAAATGTTGAAAATAGAGCTACCATACGATCCAGCAATTGCACTACTGGGTATTTACCACAAGATACAAATGTAGGGATCCAAAGGGGTACGTGCACCCCGATGTTTATAGCAGCAATGTCCACAATAGCCAAACTGTGGAAAGAGCCAAGATGTCCATCAACAGATGAATGGATAAAGAAGATGTGGCTTATATATACAATGGAATATTATGCAGCCATCAAAAGGAATGAGATCCTGCCATTTTCCACAATATGGATGGAACTGGAGTGTATTATGCTGAGGGAAATAAGTCAGAGAAAGACATGTATCATATGATCTCACTGATATGAGGAATTCTTAATCTCAGGAAACAAACTGAGGGTTGCTGGAGTGGTGGGGGTGGGAGGGATGAGGCAGCTGGGTGATAGACATTGAGAAGGGTATGTGCTACGGTGAGTACTATGAATTGTGTGAGACTATTGAATCACAGACCTGTACCTCTGAAACAAATAATACTGTATATGTTTAAGAAAAAAAAAAAAAGGAAAAAGATAGCAGGAATAGAAAAATGAAGGGGGGGAAATCGGAGTGGGAGACAAACCATGAAAGACTATGGACTCTGAGAAACAAACTGAGAGTTCTGGGGCGGGGGGGATGGGTTAGCCTGGTGATGGGTATTAAAGAGGCCACATAGTGAATGGAGCACTAGGTGTTATATGCAAACAATATATCATGGAACACTATATCAAAAACTAATGATGTAATGTATGGTGATTAACCTAACATAATAAAATGAAAAAAAAACAAACAAACATAGTACTAGAAGTCCTAGCAACAGCAATCAGACAACAAAAAGAAATAAAAAATATTCAAATTGGGAAAGAAGAAGTCAAACTCTCTCTCTTCCCTGATGACATGATACTTTATGTGAAAATCCAAAAGACTCCACCCCCAAATTACTAGAACTCATACAGCAATTCAGTAATGTGGCCGGATGAAAATCAATGCACAGAAATCAGTTGATTTCTTATACACTAACAATGCAACTGTAGAAAGAGAAATTAGAGAATATGCAATGGAAAAAAGAGTCTCTTCAATAAATGGTGCTGAGAAAACTGGACAGCTATATACAGAAGAATGAAACTCAACCATTCTCTAACACCATACATAAAGATAAACTCAAAATGGATGAGAGACCACAATGTGAGACAGGAATCCAACAAAATCCTAGAGAAGAACATAGGCAGTAACCTCTTTGACATTGGCCACAGCAACTTCTTTCAAGATACGTCTCCAAAGGCTAGTGAAACAAAGGCAAAAATGAACTTTTGGGACTTCATCAGGATAAAAAGCTTCTGCACAGCAGAGGAAAGAGTCAACAAAACAAAGAGGCAACCCACAGAATGGAAGAAGATATTTGCAAATGATCCTACAGCTAAAGGGCTGGTATTCAAGATCTATAACTTCTCAAACTCAACACCCAAAAAACAAATAATCAAGTCAAAAAATGGGCAGAAGACATGAACAGACACTTCTCCAAAGAAGACATACAAATTGCTAACAGACACATGAAAAAATGTTCATCATCATTAGCCATCAGGGAAATTCAAATCAAAACCACATTGAGATACCACCTTACACCAGTTAGAATGGCAAAAATTGACAAGGCAAGAAACAACAGATGTTGGAGAGGTTGTGGAGAAAGGGGAACCCTCTTACACTGTTGGTGGGGATGCAAGTTGGTTCAGCCACTTTGGAAAACAGTGTGGAGGTGCCTCAAAAATTTAAAAATAGAACTACCCTATGACCCAGCAATTGCACTACTGGGTATTTACCCCAAAGACACAGATGTAGTGAAAAGAAGGGCCATATGCACCCCAATGTTCATAGCAGCCATGTCTGCAATAGCCAAACTGTGGAAAGAGCTGAGATGCCCTTTAACAGATGAATGGATAAAGAAGATGTGGTCCATATATACAATGGAATATTACTCAGCCATCAGAAAGGATGAATACCCAACTTTTACACCAACATGGATGGGACTGAAGGAGATTATGCTAAGTGAAATAAATCAAGCAGAGAAAGTCAATTATCATGTGGTTTCACTTATTCATGGAACATAAGGAATAGCAGGGAGGATACTGGGAGAAGGAAGGGAAGAATGAAGGGAGGGAAATCGGAGGGAGAGACGAACCTTGAGAGACTATGGACTCCGGGAAACAGACTGAGGGTTCTAGAGGGGAGGGGGGTGGGAGGATGGGTTAGCCTGGTGATGGGTATTAAGGAGGGCACGTACTGCATGGAGCACTGGCTGTTATATGAAAACAATAAATTGTGGATCACTACATCAAAAACTAATGATGTATTGTATGGTGACTAATATTACATAATAAAATAAAATTTTTAAAAAGATGCAGTAGAAGAAAAGCCTTCACCGTGTCCTAATTAGATTTGTTAGAATTTCAATTATAAATTTTTAAAAATACATATGGAAAATTACTTCCTGAAGTGGCAATCCAAACTTCCCTGCAGAGGAAAACTAGAAGGCTCGCTAAAAGTTTTGTAAAGATCCATAACTGGCACTAAGTGGCTAATAAGGCAATTAAAAAAATTACATGGCCAAGACCTAGATAAAAAGAAATATCAAAAGAGGTGAACCTAGCACTTAAGGCTATTTTCCCCCTAGGGATATTTTCTAATTCTAGAAGAGGCACATAAGAGGGAGAGCAGCTGAGGAGGGCTTTACAAAATTTCATGAGGCCTGAGGACCAAAACTTGGATTTCAAGAGCAGCTGAAAAGGGACTGTCAACATGAATACCTTTCCAAGGCCTTCACACCTGATTTAAGCCTGTCACATCATGGTAACTGAATTCCAAGTGGAAGCATCTCAAGAATAAACATGCCAAGAGCCCCAGGTGGAAGCTGCAAGGCTTCCTGTGACTTTGCCTCAGTAGTCATGTGGCATTATTTTTGCCATATTCTACTCCTTAAAACTGAGTCACGGTGTCAGCCCAGACTTAAGGATAGGAGATACACAATGCTTTGAGTACTAGAGGACATGATTCATTAAGGAGGACATCTTTGAAGAATTTAGGTTATAGGAAAGTATGCTCCCAAACAACAACCAGCATCTACTGCCAACCACATTAGTGAGCCATCAAGAATACTTTTCCCAGGTAAGCCTTCAGGTGACTGTAGCCTTGGTCATCATCTGACTAGAACCATATAAGAGAACCCAAATGAAAATTCTCCAGGTGAGCCACAGAAACATGAGAAATAATAATAAATTGTTGGTTTAGGGCATTAAGTTTTGCAACGGTCTGTTATGCAAAATTAGATGGCAGAAACATCTTTCATTGTCCAGGCAATAAAAATAAGATTAGAATGCATGCTATAGTATCCTGGGTAACAACTTAAAAGAATAGAGTAAGTAACTATATAAGTAAAAAGCCAATAAAGAGGGATAATAAAAATAACCAATCCAGACAAATGAGTTCATAGTTATTCTACAACAGACCAATACCCTTGCAAAACTAGGAAAAGATTAATTGTTTGAATCATATTTTAAAGGTATTAGGAATCTGTGAAAGCAAAGAGATAGAGGAAATAAAATTCCAAGGAGAATTCTAAAGAGAAGTATCTAAGAGGAGAAATTTTCTCAGGGAAGCTAATAATATCCAATTATTTTCCCCCACAGAACATGAGGTAATTTCAGCTGTAGACTAAAGATCTAGTTTGTCCAAGCTTCAGGTTTGCTAAAGCACAGAGCCTCTAATGGGGGAAATGTAAACTTGAAAAGTTGTGGGTAATCTTAGAAGAAATAGTGTGGCAAATTAAAAACCTGAAGGAGCTAGAACCGATAGCTTATATATTCATAGGACATTTTCTACATTGTGAGGCCATGATGGTGTAAAGGGACGTAGGTAAAAATCTCCCAGAGGCAAACTGAAATTCTGTCTATTTCTTAATGTTTAGGAAATAAAAACTTGCTTCAAACGCACTGTCACCTTTCTCTTTCAATATTTGCCACATTTTGAAAATATCAGGGTGTGGGCCTAGAGATTTGGCTCTGAAGCATAGAATCAGAACTACTACAGTGATTCACATCTGAGAAAAATAAGACTGGCCCTAAACAAAGTTCTGGGAGAGCCTGACCCTAGAAACAAAGGTAAGCTACAGGTAGACTGTATAAGTAAAATTCAAACTCAGCTATTACCCAGTTCAATTTTGAATTGGATTTAGAAGACTCTCACTCTATCTGTTCAACAGAGGAAAGAGAGAGTCCTTAACACAAAGTTAAAAAATTAAGAGTAAATTAAATCCAAGGAAGTAAGTGGAAAGAACTTTAGAAGAACTAAAATTAATTTAATATAGAAAACAAAACATAAAGATCACCAACAAATCTAAAATTCACTTCTATGAAAAGACAAATTAGCATTAATAGACAGCTAGCAAGACTGAGAAAAAGAGCAAGACAGCTCAAATAAACATTTGAAAAGGGAACATCACTACAGATCTAACCAACATGTAAAAGACCTTAAGAGAACTTTATAAACAAAGTCATAACAATAACTTAGAAATTTTAGATGAAGTGGACAAAATCCTTGAAAAACACAACCTAACGAAGCTGACACAAGTGGGGCTCATGTGGTAATGTAAGAAAAATAAATACTGGAAAAATGGAAAAAAATGTTCTTACTTAGAAATAACTTTATTGGATATTTAAAAAATACAAAGGAATATACAGTTTAATTGTTGGAGCTAATAAATTATGTATAAAGTTTGCCGGATACACGACTAACATAGAAAACCATTTCCATATGATAGCAATGAACAATAGAAAATGAAAGTTAAAAAGAATCATTTACGAGGCACCCAGGTGGCTCAGTTGGTTAGGCATTCTACTCTTGGTTTCAGCTCAGATCATTAGCTCATGGTCATGAGATGGAGCCTTCCCTAGGGCTCCATGCTCAGTATGGAGTCTGCTGAGATTCTCTCTTTCCCTCTCTGCCCCCCACCCCGGCTCATGTGCTCTCTCTCTCACTCTCTCTCAAATAAATAAATAAATAAACAAACAAACAAACAAAATGACAACAAAAAAATACCAGAAATTCATAAATAAATCTACTAAAACATGTGCAAGGCTTCTACATAAAAAAACATAACAGTCAGGGAAATTTTACAAGATCTAAATAAATGGAAAAAATTATTGTGTCTATAGGCGGAAAGCTCAATATAAAAGATGTAAATTTCTGCTAAGTGAATCTATGGCTTAAATGCAATCACCAAGAATATTTTAATACTTTTTTGTGGAAATAAATTAATTCTAAACATTTCATGAAAGCAAAAGAGCCAACAATAGTCAAAATGCCCTTAGAGGGGGAAAAAAAAACAATTTGAGAAGATTCACAATGCCAATATTAAAACTTATTGTAAAGTTACGGCAATGAGAGCATCGTGATATGGTCACAAGGACATACAAATAAACTAATGGAACCAAAGATATAATTCTAAATCAGACTCATATTTATGCACTTTACATATGACAAAGATGGTACTATACGTTAGTGAGGAAAGGATGACCCTTTAAACAACTGGCTCAAGATCAAGTGGATATCCTCAAGGGAGAAAAATAAAACTCAATATACCCACAAAAATAGTTTCAGGTAGACTGTAAATCTAAATGTAAAATATAAAAGAGTTTAAGAAGTCTTAGGATATTTTAGAATATTTTTAGAAGCCTTTAGTATATTTTTAAAATATTTTTATGACCTTAAAATATGAAAATACTTAAACAGGGACAAAATAAAAGCACTAACCATAATGGCAAAGATTGCTAAATTGGATGTTGAAATTAAGAGCATCTTTATATCAAGAGATAGCACCAAGAAATGAAAAGTCAAGTCACAGAGTGGAAGAAAATCTCTGCAACAGTTATAACAAAACAAATCACTCAAATCCAGATATAAAACCATTCCATAAATTCAGACAACAGAATTTAAAAATGGACAAAAACTAGTAGAGGCACTTCAGAAGAGAATATCGAAATGAACAATGTATACGGGAAAAAGTGTCTAGCCTATTCTTACCATCATTATTCATCTGAAACATTAAAACTAAAACTACAATAAAAGACCATTAGCCATCCACAAAAATGGCTGAATTTTAAAATGCTGATAGCACCCAATTTTCTTGATGATGTGGAAAAATGGGAACTCTTATACAGTGCTGGGAAAAGTGTAAATTGGTAAAGCCACTATAGAAAATTGTTTGGCATTATCCACCAAAGTTGAACATACACACTCTTATGACCCAGCAATGTATGTGCAGCAGGAGACAGGACAAAATGTCCATTTTGGGGGAGGCGGAGCAAGATGGCGGAGGAGTAGGAGACCTAGATTTCGTCTGGTCTCAGGAATTCAGCTGAATAGGGATCAAA
>NW_027397125.1:7272388-7300265 GCF_003265705.2 Callorhinus ursinus
AAAGAACAGCAAATAAAGCCTAAACACAGCAGGAGAAGAGAAATCATAAAGATCAGAGCAGAAATCAATGAACTAGAAACCAAAAGAACAGTAGAACAGATCAACGAAACTAGGAGCTGGTTCTTTGAAAGAATTAACAAGATTGATAAACCCCTGGCCAGACTGATCAAAAAGAAAAGAGAAATGACCCAAATCAACAAAATCATGAATGAAAGAGGAGAGATCACAACCAACACCAAAGAAATACAAACAATTATAAGAACATATTATGAGCAACTCTATGCCAGCAAATTAGAGAACCTGGAAGAAATGGGTGCATTCCTAGAGATGTATCAACTACCAAAATTGAACCAGGAAGAAATAGAAAACCTGAACAGACCTATAACCACTAAGGAAATTGAAACAGTCATCAAAAATCTCCCAAGAAACAAAAGCCCAGGGCCAGACGGCTTCCCGGGGGAATTCTATCAGACATTTCAAGAAGAATTAATACCTATTCTCCTGAAACTGTTCCAAAAAATAGAAATGGAAGGGAAACTTCCAAACTCATTTTATGAGGCCAGCATTACCTTGATCCCAAAACCAGACAAAGACCCCATCAAAAAAGAGAATTACAGACCAATATCCTTGATGAACATGGATGCAAAAATTCTCACCAAAATACTAGCCAATAGGATCCAACAGTACATTAAAAGGATTATTCACCATGACCAAGTGGGATTTATTCCTGGGCTGCAAGGCTGGTTCAACATCCGCAAATCAATCAACGTGATACAATACATTAACAAAAGAAAGAACAAGAATCATATGATCCTCTCAATAGATGCAGAAAAAGCATTTGACAAAGTACAACATCCTTTCTTGATCAAAACTCTTCAGAGTATAGGGATAGAGGGTACATACCTCAATATCATAAAAGCCATCTATGAAAAACCTACAGCGAGTATCATTCTCAATGGGGAAAGGCTGAGAAGCTTTCCCCTAAGGTCAGGAACGCGGCAGGGATGTCCACTCTCACCACTGCTATTCAACATAGTATTAGAAGTCCTAGCCACAGCAATCAGACAACAAAAAGAAATCAAAGGCATCCAAATCGGCAAAGAGGAAGTCAAACTCTCACTCTTTGCAGATGATATGATACTGTACGTGGAAAACCCAAAAGACTCCACCCCAAAACTGCTAGAACTCATACAGGAATTCAGTAAAGTAGCAGGATATAAAATCAATGCACAGAAATCAGTGGCATTCCTATACACCAACAACAAGACAGAAGAGAGACAAATCAAGGAGTCTATCCCATTTACAATTGCACCCAAAACCATTAGATACCTAGGAATAAATCTAACCAAAGAGGCAAAGGATCTGTACTCAGAAAACTATAAAATACTCAGGAAAGAAATTGAAGAAGACACAAAGAAATGGAAAAACGTTCCATGCTCATGGATTGGGAGAATCAACATTGTGAAGATGTCAATGCTACCTAGAGCAATCTACACATTCAATGCAATCCCCATCAAAATACCATCCACTTTTTTCAAAGAAATGGAACAAATAATCCTAAAATTTGTATGGAACCAGAAGAGACCCCGAATAGCCAGAGGAATACTGAAAAAGAAAAGCAAAGCTGGCGGCATCACAATTCCGGACTTCCAGCTCTATTACAAAGCTGTCATCATCAAGACAGTATGGTACTGGCACAAAAACAGACGCATAGATCAATGGAACAGAATCGAGAGCCCAGAAATGGACCCTTAAGTCTATGGTCAACTTATTTTTGACAAAGCAGGAAAGAATGTCCAATGGCAAAAAGACAGTCTCTTCAACAAATGGTGTTGGGAAAATTGGACAGCCACATGCAGAAGAATGAAACTGGACCATTTCCTTACACCACACACAAGAATAGACTCCAAATGGTTGAAAGACCTAAACGTGAGACAGGAGTCCATCCAAATCCTAAAGGAGAACACAGGTAGCAACCTTTTCGACGTTAGCCGCAGCAACTTCTTCCTAGAAACATCGCCAAAGGCACGGGAAGCCAGGGCAAAAATGAACTATTGGGATTTCATCAAGATAAAAAGCTTTTGCACAGCAAAAGAAACAGTCCACAAAACCAAAAGACAACCGACAGAATGGGAGAAAATATTTGCAAACGACATATCAGATAAAGGGCTAGTATCCAAAATCTATAAAGAACTTATCAAACTCAACACCCAAAGAACAAATAATCCAATCAAGAAATGGGCAGAAGACATGAACAGACATTTCTCCAAAGAAGACATCCAAATGGCCAACAGGCACATGAAAAAGTGCTCAACATCACTCGGCATCAGGGAAATCCAAATCAAAACCTCAATGAGATACCACCTCACACCCGTCAGAATGGCTAAAATTAACAAGTCAGGGAACGACAGATGTTGGCGGGGATGCGGAGAAAGGGGAACCCTCCTACACTGTTGGTGGGAATGCAAGCTGGTGCAACCCCTCTGGAAAACAGTATGGAGGTTTCTCAAACAGTTGAAATTAGAGCTACCGTTCGATCCAGCAATTGCACTACTGGGTATTTACCACAAAGATACAAATGTAGGGACCCGAAGGGGTACATGTACCCCAATGTTTATAGCAGCAATGTCCACAATAGCCAAAATGTGGAAAGAGCCAAGATGCCCATCGACAGATGAATGGATAAAGAAGTTGTGGTATATATACACAATGGAATATTATGCAGCCATCAAAAGGAATGAGATCTTGCCATTTGCAACGACGTGGATGGAACTGGAGGGTGTTATGCTGAGTGAAATAAGTCAATCAGAGAAAGACATGTATCACATGACCTCACTGATATGAGGAATTCTTAATCTCAGGAAACAAACTGAGTGTTACTGGAGTGGTTGGGGGTGGGAGGGATGGGATGGCTGGGTGATAGACATTGGGGAGGGTATGTGCTACGGTGAGCGCTGTGAATTGTGCAAGACTGTTGAATCACAGATCTGTACTTCTGAAACAAATAACGCAACATATTTTAAGAAAAAAGGAAAAGAAGAAGATAACAGGAGAGGAAGAAAAGGGGAGTATGTCAGAGGGGGAGACGAACCATGAGAGATGATGGACTCTGAAAAACTGAGGGTTCTAGAGGGTAGGGGGGTGGGGGGATGGGTTAGCCTGGTGATGGGTATTGAGGAGGGCACGTTTTGCATGGTGCACTGGGTGTTATGAACAAACAATGAATCATGGAACACTGCATCAAAAACTAATGATGTAATATATGGTGATTAACATAACAATAAAAAAAAAGCAAGAAAAAAAAAATGTCCATTTTGGCATTGTCCATGATAGCAAAAAACTGGAAACAACCCAAATATCCCCCCCAAAAGTAGAACAGATTGTGATATATCCATATAACAGAATATATGAAATGAATAGTCACAAAAATTTGGATGAATCACATAGACATATTTTTTATTATTATGTTATGTTAATCACCATACATTACATCATTAGTTCTTGATGTAGTGTTCCATGATTCATTGTTTGCATATAACACCCAGTGCTCCATGCAGAACGTGCCCTCTTTAGTACCCATCACCAGGCTAACCCATCCCCCCACCCCCCTCCCTTCTAGAACCTTCAGTTTGTTTTTCAGAGTCCATCGTCTCTCATGGTTCATCTCCCCCTCCGATTTCCCCCCCCCTTCATTCTTTCCCTCCTGCTATCTTCTCCTTTTTTTTTAAACATATAATGTATTTCCCATAGACATATTAATTAACATAAACCAGGCCCACACAATACACAACAAACATATGATTCTAATTAATAAATATACCAAAGTTAATAAAGGCAAAACTAAACTATAGTGTTAAAGGTCAAGATTGTGATTGTTTTTGGAGAGGAAATAAAGAGATTGAGCAAGGGCGTTAAAGAGTATTGTGTCATATTGGCAATATTCAGTTTTTGACGTGGATGGTGGTTATAGACATTGTGGCAATTCATTAAGCACTTATAATTTGTTGGATGTTTTTGGATGGGTATGTTAATAGAGAAATGTGAAGTCATATAGATAGATTTGTTTTTAAAAGATAACACTTCTGATTTTAATAAATCAACTGAAATAATAAACAAATATTTATGAAATAATTCTTATAGCAGATATCTTTTTGGCAAACAAATATAAAGGTAACAAGACATGTAGGCTGTTGGAACAGGGATAAAGGAGGGATAGTTCCAAGTAAAGACAGCTTGCATTGGAAGATGCTTGTTAAGAGGCAAATCTATGAAATTTCCTATCAAATCATGATATAATAACATGAAAATAAATTGAAGTTTTCAAGTAATCACTTAAGAAAAATATATTTTACTGAGTTGCTTTCCTCATCTACAGAAATTCATTTGACTAAGGCTGGGGACATAAATGAATAGGCAGTTGCTCTCTAGTATACAATTACAAAGTTTTGGGCAGAAAATGGTCTATTTATTTGATCTTCACAAAAAGATACCACATTTAGAAACTAATATAATTTTGATGATGTCAATTTTTAATTTTATTAGATTTATTATTTGAAGAATTGTGTAGGGATTTGGCTTAATAAATACTTAAGAAAGAGAAGAGAGAAAAGTTTCACAGTTATTCAGCTGGAACTTTGTGTAATTCCTTAGTGGAAGTCTGACTACACACATCAGGACTCCAGAACTCTGAGTCTCCAGATCTCCAACTCAAATATGTCGGGCAAACGTTTTTCATTTGCCAAAATAACAACGATAACATTTAATATTCCTGACAGTATGCTACAGTAGAGATACAAAAATAAAATACATTATAACATAACATTATAAAGGGTGCTATGTTTAAATGGAGCTATACTTATCTAATTATTCTCAGGAAAAATAAGCCTGTGATACTGTAGGAAATACATGCAAAAGCACAGACTAAGGTTAAATTTTAAGTTAATTTAAAGCAATACATTTTAATCTTATTCTAGAAACTTCCTTCTCTCCTAACCATTCTCCCACATGCATAAGAAACAAATTAACTGCAATTGTGAAACACTGTATAACTTCTAAATTTTAAGTTCAATACATTTCTCTATAACTCATACTTCTTACTGTTCACTTGTATCCTATTTTTTAAAGAATTTCGCCTTGTCATTACTAGAAGCTAGCTTGTTACCAGCAAACAGAATGTCTTTCATAGATCTCATTTACTCAGACCACAAAAATATAAGGTTCTTTAGCACTAAATCCAATAAAAAAAGACTCAAAATGTAGATTTATAAATCTTACTAAAACCCATGAAAAAAGATTTACATAAGGCAAATCCTTGTACTATTATTTTAATTAATAAAGGATTAGGATCAATGATATATAAAGAATTCCTATAAATCAATTAGGAAAAGACACGAGTCAATACAAATATAAACAAAGAAACAAAAATATAGGAATTTCACAGAAAAGTAAATAAGAGGCCAGTGAAAGTTTCTTGACTTAATTAATAATCATGGAAATGTAAATTAAGACCAAATAAAGATATCATTTTTTATTCACTAGATGGGCAAAAAATAAGAATCTAGCAATATTGTTTGGGCAACAATATAGAATCATGAGGATCCTTATACAGGCCTGATGGGATGGATGTAAACTGATATAACCACTTTAGAAAGCAATTTGTGAATTTCTTATAAAGTTGAAAATGTGCATACCTTCTCATTCAACAATTTTATACTAGGTATATGACCCACAGAAATTTTTACACATGTGCATCTCAATAGGAGTATGATAAACCAGGCAACTTCGTTAGTAATAGCAACAACAACAACAAAAAGACAGCAAACAAGTGTCCTTCAGGAAATGAAAAATCATGGAATATTCATGCAAAACGTATTTTCTAGCAGTGAAAAGACTGACCTACTCAATACATGAATTATTGGTATTGAATCTCATGAACCTTTTTCTTTAAAAGGAAATTTTAATAAAGCCTGCAAATAAACAAAGTGGATTAATATATCTTTTAAAAGGGATGGTACATATCAAAATCAGAACAATAGTTACTGCTCAGAGGAAAGGTGCAAGGGAAGGGTAAGGAGCTATAATGGTAATGATCTAGTTCAGGGATCATCAAATATGATGATAGGTCACATCTAGCCAGCCACCTGTTTTTAGTTTTATTGGAACACATGTATTTACATAGTAGCTTTCCTGCTACGAAGGCAGAGTTGACTAGTCCCAACAAAAAAAAACACAAAACCTAAGTATTTTCTATCTCGTCCTCTACAGAAAATGTTTGCATACCTCTGTTCTAGTTTATAAATTATAAATAGGTTCTTGGCTAGTGATGCTTCATAACTTTCAGATATGTTAAATATTTTTATATACTTTAAATAATTTTTTAAAACATTGTCCTTACAGAATTGGTGCATTTTTAGATTAGATTATTTGAATTGGCATGGGTTTATATTAATGTGACTGAGGCTGAACTTCATCAAGCCAGGACTCCTTTCTAAGGTCATTGCTTACTTTTCATTAGATCAACCATGCAAATTACCTGGTCCCAATCATGGGACATAAGTTAGGAAAGAAGTAAGAATTACAATAACATAAACTAGGAAAGAAGTAAGAATTATAATAATAGTAATGCTAAAATAGTTGGTATATTAATTTCCTAGGGCTGCTATAATAAAGAACCACAAATTAGGTGGCTTTAAACAACAGAAATGTGTTCTCCTACATTTCCGGAAGCCATAAGTCTGCAATCAATTGTGTTGGCAAGACTGGTTCTTTCTGGAGTTTGAGGGACAATCTGTTCCATGACTCCATCCTAGCTTCTGATGACTGTCAGTGATTTTGGTGTTTCTTGGCCTATAGACATAGAACTCTGATCTTTGCCTCCATAGTAACATGGCTTTTGTATAAGACACCAGACACTGGATTGGAGCCCTCCCTAATTCAGTGTGACCACATATTAACTAAAAACATCTGCAAAGATCCTATTTCCAAATAAGGACACATTCTAGGATTCTAGGTGAACACAAATTTGGAGAGAAAACTATTCAACCCAGTACAGTTGGTATGCGCCAAAGGAAGCGACTGTACATCTATACTAGAGTACAGAAAATTCTGAAAGTCATCATTACACCCAGGCAAGTACATTGTTCAGGGACTGTTCAGGGAGAGAGAAAACACTCAAATATTTAAAATAGAATTAAGTTAAAGTCATGGGCTATAGTGGTGTTTGGAGGGGTAAAGAAGTCAAACAGGCTAATGAGGCAACCCAGGAGCCACCCCCAGACTGGGGAGACAAGGGAAGTCATGGTCCAGGGATCAGAATCCCTCCACAGCGGGTGAAGCAACAGTGAGCCTGCCAGGCAGAAAAGGGGGTTCCTCGAGGAGACAGAGCAGCAGACAGAGATAGATCAGGGAGTAGGCGCTCAGGGGAGAAAACAGGCTGGGGATACCCCGTAATTTCCCACCTATCGTCCCATTTTCCAGGCCCAGGTGGAAGCCAACAGCACCTGGAAAAAAACAGCCTGCAGGTGTTGATCCCTACTGCCAAGGTCAGAGAAAGCCTAGGAATGGATGGAGGGCAAACAGGCCATGGCTGGCCCAGCATTTCTCAAGATACTACTCATTTGGATGGAAGGTTGAAATCAAACACTTTAAGAAGGTAGGCATGGGGCGTGGGGGGATGGGTTAGCCTGGTGATGGGTATTAAAGAGGGCACGTATTGAATGAGCACTGGGTGTTATGCACAAACAATGAATCATGGAACACTACATCAAAAACTAATGATGTATAATGTATGGTGATTAACATAACATAATAAAATTAAATTAAAAAAAAGAAGGTAGGCATGGCTTCTAATGCTTCCAAACTGTTCAATCTTCTAACAGGAAATGTTGCTTTATTAACTCTTAGAAAACTGACAATTCAATAAAATGTATTTAATGGATTTAGGAAAGTCCTTAAAAGAGCTTAGTATATTTTTTAAATATTGACTACTATGTGTCACTTAATGTGATAAATGTGTATTGAGCTAAAATTCTAAATACCTGTTTTCTAATTTTACCTCTTCTCTAGGATTGTTTTGAGCTTATATAAAAGCATTTTCTGTAAGAATAGTCACATTAATAAAGTAAATAACTAATAAAGAGTACTTTTCTCTTCCTCTTTGTTCCTCTTTAGAATTAAAGAAAGTAAGGAATATGAAAATATACTCCTCCTTGAAAAAAGTATAGTCCCCCTTATACATATACCAAAAAAAAAAAATCCAATTTAAAATGGACAGAAGACATGAATAGACATTTTTCCAAAGAACACACACAGATGGCCAACAGACACATGAAAAGATGCTCAATATCACTCAGCATCAGGGAAATGCAAATCAAAACCACAATGAGATATCACCTCACACCTGTCAGAGGGACTAGGATCAAAACCAACAAAAAGTAACAAGTGTTGGCTAGGATGCAGAGAAAAGAGAACCCTCACGCACTGTTGGTAGGAATGTAAATTGATGCAGCCACTGCGAAGAACAGTATAGCATCTTTCTCAAAAAATTAAAAAGAGACATACCACATGATCCAGTAATTCCACTGCTGCGTATTTACCCCCCCAAATGAAAACACTAATCCAAAAATACATACATACCCCTGTTTATTGCAGCATTATTTACACCAGCAAAGATAGGGAAGCAACCTAAGTATCCACGGCTAGATGAATGGCTACAGACAATGTCATACTAATGACAGCGATAGATACGGATGTTTATATAATGGAATATTACTCAGCCATTAAAAAATGAAATCTTGCCCCTTGTGACAACATGGATAGACCTAGAGGGTATTATGCTAAGTGAAATAAGTCAGGCAGAGAAAGATAAATACCATATAATTTCATCATTGTCACCCAAACAACTTTGACACCAACCCATCCCCAGAATGATAGCACAGCAAATTAATAGGACTGCAGTGATTTTGTTGGACCTTAGTGATGGCAGTATTACATGCCAAAAAAAAAAAAAAAACTGAACAAAATAAGCTATCTGAGATAAGGACTCTGTTGGAGAATTTGCCACCTAAAACATCCTCAGCAGATGGCACAGAGTAGTCCAATCATCTTTGGGAAATAGCAAGAAATTTACTTAAAGCTGCCCTTCAAATCTTAAAGACTTGGCAGACAGTAAGAACTCACAGGTGCGGGGTTCTTCACCAGCTCAGCTTTTGCTGGTCATTTGCCTCAATCTCAGTATAAACAAACAAATAGCCAAACAAGTGGCTCCTACAATTGTTTAATGATGACATTTATGAAAAGTATCGATGAAATGATCTTTTAATAAAAGTCATCCAGGAAAAAATATCATTTAGACAAATTCACTTTCAAGCTATCTTGAAGATTTTTTAGAAAACTTAAATAAATAACATAATTTCATGCTTTCAGACTATAAAAGAGATATGTTTGAGCACTGCCCTGTGGTCTCCAAAGGTATAATTGAAATACAAATCAATGGACTTTTAAGCCCAGTAAAGTGTTTTCCTTTGCTTTTATTTGTAAAAAGATATTGCAGTCACACTTGCTTTTACGAAAAGTATTCTAAGAGTAAGGTGTGCCAATAGAAGACAGATCTGAAATATAATCATAATTCATTGATCAAACAGAAATTTTACTATGAATTTAAGCACCTAGTTACATAACAAACAACTAAATGTAACGGAATTGCACGGTGGGCTTGAATCTGTAGTTGTTTTAAGGGTGGCTTGCCTAGCCAGACACGAGCTCTGTAGAGCTTAGAAATCCAAGCTTTGGGGTCAAGTACAACTGGACTAGGAATTGCACTCCACTGTTTATGATGTGTGTGACCTTGGCAAGTCACTTAAACTATGCTTCAGTTTCATTATTTTTAAAACGGGATCCTAATTGTATCTCACTCATTTCTTCTAAGAAGTAAATGACTTGGTTTATCAAAAGGGCTCGGAGTCTGGTACTGGGTAACTGCTGAGTAAATGATTTTACTATTAGATATTGTTATCGAGGCATGAGATTGTAAGATAACAAATTACATGGTTTTCTCAAACTGTGGCTAAAACAAGTAACTTTAAATGTCAGTCAGGTCAGTTGAGTTGAATAGTAGGTCCTTAAAAGTACCTGAAGAAAATCTTTTATGAGAGGAGAAAACCCAACCAATATTGTTCTAAGAATTGTTTGCTGTTCAAATTCTCAGGAGGCTAGGGAAATGGGCTGTGCTGACCAGGGGGCAGGGCAGGGTACCAGAAATAAAGTAGCAGCTCAGTAGCTGGTTCAGTGGACAACTTAGGTTTAGCAAGAGGGGTGAAGAGAAGTATCTGGGGGTCAAGGTCTCATAAGGGTCACAAGGAAAAATATTTTGTTCTTCAGGGTCTTTTATACATACAAATTTATGATGACAACAAAATCATTACTTCATAACTACGTAATTTACGTAAGAGAGTGAACTATAAGCTATGTTAATGCAACCTTAAATGTATTACAAGCAAGATCTAACACAGTAGTTAACCATCATTAGGTTAATACAGGAAAATGTGGAAGCAGAGGGAACCGTTGGGAAAGAAATTATGGGAAACCCATTCCAGCAGCATGTTTAAGACCGGAAGGAAGACAGAAGAGGGGTTTAAGACGACAGTGACGCCTTCACAAGGTGAAGGGTGAAGCCCAGGAATGGCAAGGATTGACCCATTCAGGTTATTGTCTAGTTAGTTTTCTTGGTGCATCTGGTCAGATTAAGAGCATAGACTCTGGAGTCAAATGTAAGGGTTTGAAGACCTTGAGGTAACAACCCTCATGGCCTCGGTTTTCACACTTGCAACGCAAGAATAGAAACAGTTGTCTCATAGGACTGCTTTGAGGACTACAGAAGATAATGTATGAAAACCCTGGTGCAAATTAGTAGTCACTCAAGCGATCACTATTAGTCTGGGTCAGCCATTGATGTGCTTCTGTAATTCATGTCAATCTTCTCACATGTGCATTTGAAAGGAATAATAAAAGACTCTCCAGGTCCTGAATTTCCTACCATCTCAAGGTTAATGCAAGAACTACTAGGAAGAAAAGGAACTAGAAATGATCCATTCATCTCTCTTCTAGTAATATTTCATAAGGGAATAATTTGAAATATTAGCAAAGGCTTATGTACAAATACATGAATATTCTGGAAAATTATGCTTACCAGCAGTTTTTTGCCAGAGGAAAATTCTAACATTGCTTGAGAAGAGTAAGACTCAAAATTTTATCTGCAGTCCCAACTTAGGTATTTAAAGACGTGTAGAGAAAAAGACAGAATAGAAACAATAATGTGCTTTGAAACTGACCTCTACCTTCTGTACAATGCCTCGTACCACAGGCTTTCTTTGTGTGAGGTGAAGTTTTTTAGACCTTCCTGGCTTTTGGCAGCGGCATTGTATCTTCCGGGCCAAATGTTGCCTCAATGACTCTTGCATTATTCAGAACCATATGAAGTTGTGTTGATCCCATGCAGTGCAATTATTTCTTCATTCTTCAGAATTCTTGAAACAACAACAAAAACCATCACTTCCCTATGTTCCTTCTGTTTCCACTATGTCAGGAATATCTGATACACAGATAACTTCAGCACCAGTGTTCCTACTAACAAGCTCCATTTCTCTCACCCACTGTGCAACCACAAAGAAATAAACGTCCTAAACTAAACTGTTAATTATATTATTCTCACAACAGATACTTATTTCCTAATTAACAAAACCTATGCTTCATGAGATTTTGCCTCAGATTAGTCTCCATGTTTCAGCCACTCCCCTGCCCAGAACACAAGAGAATTCCTCTCCACTCTCCTGTCATAAATATCTCTTCATTGATTCTAATTTTGCTCACACCACTCCTTCACGTTAAACCGGTCTTCCCATCTTTCCTCTTGGTCTTATTCTGCTCACATTGTCCTCACAATTAGCTTTCTAATTATTCTTCCTTCCACATTTGATGGCATACTTACTATGTCCCACATGGTGGCCAAACCGATATTTAGCAATTAGCTCATCTCACTGCGGGTGACATTCGATAACCTCAGAGTAAGGTCTAGAAGACCTGTGGGACACCAACATCCCAGCCCCTGCCCCCCATCTCTCTCTGAACTATTTTCACTGTCTTTAGCACTCTCCATGCTCATTGCCTGCCTACCCTGGGCTTTTTGCTGTCCCTCAAGTACTTCAAGTTCATTCCCACCTCTGAGCCTTTACACCTGCTTTGCCCTCCACCAGAGACATTCTTCTCCCTCTCCTCCATTTACCTCCCAAACTCCTCAGAGCTTTTTCCTTCACAAAATTCAAGTTTCTGCCCAAATGTTACTTTTTTCAGAGAAGAATTCTCTAACTACCCTGTCTAAAATAAGTTCCTTCCCTCTTCTTGATCATTTATTCCTCTCCCCGAGTTTTTACTTTCGCACTTATGTGTATTATTCAGGGCCTTTGTTTCCCTGTTGAAAGATGAAATATACAAATAGACAGTGACTAGATCATATGTAAAAATAGAATTCCGACCCACAACCTACAGCAATGAGCCCAGGAAGCCAACCTATTATCTACAAATTGGACTCATAGAAAGTCCAACTACTATCTCTAACAACCGTTCCAGGAAGCCAAACAATATCCCTTGTAACAAATTGGCCCCAAACGTCCAGGATCTGATTAGCTAACAGCTTCCCTAACTTCTGACCTGCTTCTAACTTAGGGCCAACCAGAGAAAGCCAAATATACGCCTCTAACCAATCACATAGGGCGTCCACTTCTATTAGCCTGCCTACAGCTTCCCCATGCCAATGGCCCAAAGACTACCTTTTTTCTCTCTTATAAAGCTTTCCCACTCCTCTGCCTTTGAGTCTCTGCCAGATGCAAGTGATGACGGTGGCTCACTCCCTTTACTATAGCAAGCACTGAACCAATATCCTTTGCTTATTCTCATTATTTTCATTGGTCTTCATTCATTTCTGCATTAATATATATAGCAATCAATATGTAAATATCAATATGTAAATTCCATGAGGACAAAGTGAGTCTATCTTGTTCATCACTGATTCTGCATAATGCAGAATGGTGTTTGGAACATATGCTAGATTGAAATGTGTTGAAAGAAGAAATGAATGAGCAGCTTTCCTGAATACAACAGCCAGAATGTACCCCTTATTCCTCTACAATCCCATATAATCTACCTCTATAATCTACCTCTACCTCTACCTGTGTGGACCCTATCGGACTGCTTCGTAGTGTAGGACCTCATACCCGATACTGTCTTCTCCTAGCTGTAAAATTACTTGAATACAGAGAATGGTGCGTATAATTTTTTTCATGGTAATAGCTCGAGCTATCCTCTGATTGTGTCTTTGATTGTTTTGTGCCTGTCGGTCTTGTCTCTAAACAGGACTTTTCAGATTTCTATTCCCTCTTAATGTATGTGTAACCTCAGGTGAGTCAGAGCTTCTCTGAATGGTAGCTAGGTGTCCATAAAAGGTGATTGTTGGACCATATGATCACCAAAGCCCCTTCTAACTCCAACAAGCTATGATTATCTTAGGGCCTAAGGTAAAAGACCAAGAAAGCCAGAAGAGTCCAGATTTCAAAATTACTTTCCATTTAGTGTATTCCATGAATATGCAAGTTATAAAGTCAGTTGTTAATGCATTGCAGGTAAAGCTTATATATATTCAGAGCACTGAGGAAGTTTCCGTGTAAAACACAAGAAATATCTAGCATGCCAATGAAGTTTCTGTCCTTTGAGGACAATCCAACTTGAAAAACAAGACAACAAAACTAAAGAATTGCTGGAGGTAAAATGTGTCAATCTCTCATGTCTTAGGGTAACAACACGAAGGAGTTTCCCATCAGACATAAATAAAATCCTTTAATGCAGATACAGTTTTATAGTCTCCACAAATTATGCAGCCCAAAAAGCAAAGGAAAGTGCATCAGTGTTAGATGTAGAATTTCTAGGACCTTTGAGTTTAAGTTTGTCTTTAAACAACCATCTAATATTAATTCATCATATCTTCAGTACATAGTCACTGACTACCTACTGTATCCAGCTCTAGATACCTACTATATCTACACTGCATTATTAGCTATGTGAGTTTGAGCAAATTAACTTATTTGTGCCTTAGTTTCCTCATCAGTTAAATGGGAATTATGATAGTACCCAATTCATGGAGTTGTTGGATGGATTCAATGAGTTAATAGGTACAAAACCCTAGGACAGGGACCAGCACATACTTAATATTTAAGTGATATTATTGTTGGTGCTACTGCTGTTCTGTTACCATTATTTTTCCATGGAAAGCATTCAACTAAATGTGTGGGAGAATAAAAAATGAGATTGTAAGGGAGAGGAAAGGATCAACAGGCAGAGCACAGAGGATTTTTAGGGCAGTAAGAGTGCTCTGAACGATACTACAACGTCAGATACATGACATCACACATTTGTCCAAACTCAAACAAAATACAACACCAAGAATGAATCTTAATTATAGAATTTGGGCGATGATGATGTGTCCATGTAGGCTCACCACTGGTAACAAATGTTCCCCTCTAACGGAGGAGATTGATAATAGGGAGGCTGAGCATGTGCGGGGGAGGGGGCATATGGGAAATCTCTGCATATTCCCCTAAATTTTGCTGTGAACCTAAAAGTGCTCTTAAAAAGTTATCTTAAAGGGGAGCCTGGGTGGCTCAGTCAGTTAAGCATCTGACTCTTGGTTTTGGCTCAGGTCATGATCTCCGGGTCATAAGGTGGAGCCTCATGTTGGGCTCCGTGCTCAGCACAGAGTCTGCTTGTCCCTCTCCCCCCACTTTTTCTCCTCTCCCTGCACTCTCTCTCTCTCTAAAATAAATAAAATCTTAACAAACAAAAAAAAAAATTTTCAACTGTCTTAAAAAATATCAAAACACCTAATATCCATGTCTTGCCCCTCAAAAACCTTGAAGTCCCAGGGAGATAAATGTCTGTACTAAAAGGTAAAAGTCCTAATGCATATGAGGGATTAAGATAAAATGCTATGAAAATTAAGAAAAACTACTTGCATAAATTTCCACTAAAGCCCCTACCACACTAGGTGATTTTTTTTTTTTTTACATACTGTCCATTCCTCCTCTCCACCCCCACTGGACTGAATGTCACCTGGAAAGTAAGTATCATGGCTAACTGATCTTTGATTCACTTGCCTCCCACAGAATACAATATTTAAAAAGACTTCAATAATTTTGATTTAATGAGAGTAAATGTGGCTAAGTTCAATTCAGAAAGATAGTTTTTGACTATAAATCTGGCATGGAAATGTATAACAATGAGTTAGAAATAGCAATTATTCAAGTTTTCTTGAGTGAAGGAATGGCCATACACTAGGATTTGTGCTTTAAGAAAATATTCCTCTGGGGGCACATGGGTGGCAAAGTGGGTTGAACATCCCACTCTTGGTTTTGGCTCATGTCGTGGTCTCAGGGTCATGGGGTCAAGCCCTGCATTGGGCTCCATGCTCAGGGTGGAATCTGCTTGGAAATCTCTCTCCCTCTGCCCCTTGCCCCCACAATCTTTCTCATTCTCTCTCTCCAATAAATAAATAAATCTTAAAAAAAAAGAAAGAAAATATTCTGATAGTTGTCCATAGGATGGATTGGATAAATCAGGAGGCCATTTAAATTTTCCAGTGTTATTCCAGTGTTAAAAGAATTTAATGCAACATCTTTTCAATTTTCTTTCAGTTTTACATCTTTAATAAGATTTATAGAAAACACTTCAGTTGCATTATTGGAGTGGTACTACTTGGCTCATTATTAAAATCAAAGGAGAACATTCTAAATGAGGCCATTCAGCAGATACAGACTTTCATCAGTTCTAAGATAACATTCATGTTGTAAATACTGTCAGAAGGAAGGGTCTTAGAATGGAGACATAGCTAAGAAAATTTTATTATGTAATCTATGATTGAGATTTTCCATACATCTAGTCCTTTCCATGAGGATTGGACTATAATCTAATCCGTGGCCTTTAAAAAATAATTTAAGGCAATGGCTTCACAGTAACACAGAGAACAGAATTAATGTCAGCGAGTCAGTGCTTCTATTCTGCAGGCATTGCAGAAGCTGTGATTAAAGTAAAATGATGAGACCAACAATGCAGGACAGAGAATGCAAGGAGTTGGTACTCTGACAAGATAAACTTTGACAAACAGGAGACAGTACACAGTGGATAAACAGTCTACCCTTAGGCAGACTATTTGTTGGACAGTAGCTTCCTGGAGACCCTTCAAGAATCTCAAGGTATGAATGAGCGACTGGCTTGCCCTGAAAGTGTGAGCAGCTCAGTAACATGCTAATTCATATTCACTCCCCCTCCTTCATTGCCTCACGCTCCTTTGGTCCCAATGAAGCTTTAGCAACAAAGCTTTTGCCTCAGGCTCTGTTTTGCCAAGAAACTCACACTAAGAAAAACTTATAAGCATTTAAAAAACTTCCATGTAAATATACAGAGTTTTAGGAAATGATAAAATTATTTTAAAACAAACAAAAATAATGCTAACAATATAGAAGAGGAGTACAGAAAAATCATCCCAAGGAAAATGGGATCCAGGGAACAAGTGGAAAGTTTATTTCAGCAATAACTACTCAGCTCTAGAACTGGATGGAAGGTTGAGGCGAGAGAAGAGAATATGATGAAATGAATAAGAATTTGGGCAAGAGAGCTCATGTTTCATCTTTTTCTGTCAAACAGAAACCTGGGCCATTCTCTGGGATCAATAGTGGCAAGGAGAAACCCGAGACCTGAGAAAAAGGGAAGAGTAGTTCCTGTACTTATCATAGGTGAAGTGTGCACCCAGCCCCAAGAGGGGTCGGTGGAGGGCAAGATGAGATGGTCAACGGGAATCTGGAATGGGCAGGCTCTGTTTGTTCTCTGGCTCCCGCCAGCAGTGATTTCTGGTTCCAGGGCAGTGGCAATGCAGCAGAGGCTATGAGGACTGGAGGTTGTCCAAGAGTACAGTCCAAGGGTATAGTCAATGGTCATAGATCAGCACAAATTAAATGGCCTGCCAAGATGGCAAAATAGCAGAGTTGCTAAAACCTTTTCCCAAAATTCAACCCTGGAGAATATATAGACTCAGGAAGCAAACATGGATTCCAGACCAAAGACAAAAACAAATGAAATGAACAAACCAAATGTGAGAAACTACTAGAAAGAACGAAAGCTGCCTTGAATTGGTATATGTGTGGGGGAAGGAGAGGATGGAAAGGTGAGTGACAGCTGTGGAAGATGGTATGAAGGAAAGCTCTTTCAATGTTATTCCTTCCTCTCCCTGATGTTGCCCTGGACAATTAATGTATCTACTCTCATCACAGAAATTAGCAGCAACAGCATAGGCCTCTGGGGCTGGCTAGGGAGAAGAGTATCCAGCACAAAAACCTGCTACAGGGTTGGGTCTTGGTATAAGCAGGTATGGCCTGGCCAGCTGCGCTATTGCATTACTCCTCCATCCCCTCCAGTTCAAGGTTCCCAGGGCTCAAGGAACAGAGCTCAGGGAGACTACATCTGTCCAGTGCTGGCTCTGTCGAGGAGTAAAGATGGTTCTGGGTGTAGTTATTCCTTGTAGAGTCCATAGAGACTGGTGTTCTGGAGTGTGGTCCCTCTCTCCCAATAGTCTCCCAGTGTAACAGAGCCTGGATATCCAGCTCTTCCGAAATTCACAAGGCCTGAGGGTACCCCAGAAAAACACATACAGACAAAAATACTATACAACTGAAGCTTAAAATGACCTCAACTGAAACGGGTCGAATCAGCAACATATAAAACCTACAGTGGAATTATTTTCTTTAATATTTACTCATTTGAGAGAAAGAGAGAGCAGAAGCACAAGCAGGAGGGGCAGAAGAAGAGGAAGAGAGAGAATCTTAAACAGGTTCCACACTGAGCATGGAGCTGGACATGGGGCTTCATCTCACAACCATGAGATCATGACCTGAGTTGAAACCAAGAATCAGGAGCTTAACCAACTGCACCACCCAGATGTGCCTGGGCCTACAGCAGAACTATTGAGGACCAAGAAATGAAGAGTAGAAAACCCTTGGAGAGATCTTCAAAAGAATATTCACAATTTGAAGGAAGAAAAAGTAATCACAAGTAGGGCCAAGTGCAATATTAACTATGAGAGTATAATATTTGAAATAATGAATACAACATATAATTTAAGCAATAAGACGAATATTATTTTTTAAAAAAACACATTAGAGAGTTGGAAAATTAAACTGAGAAAATAGCAGGAAAGGATAAAGAGAGAGAATTTCTTTTCAAAGCTAAAGAATTTGGAAATAGATGTGCCAAGATACAGATTATAAAAGTCCTAGAAGAGAAGTAAAAATTTGAAGGGGCAAAGTCTTGAAGAAATGATAGAAATAAATTTCCCAGAATTAGAGAGACAAAAGACCTCAGATCAAAAGGGATCACAGAATGTTAAATATGAGAGATAAGAAAAAAAGAACTACAGTAAGACAGATGATGGGACATTTTAAGAACACCAAACAAATAGAAAATTCTAAAGCCTTTCAGAGAGAAAGGAATCCAAAAGGAACAAAAATCATATCTAGAGTGAGCCCCAAGAATTTGCATTTCTAAATTCCCAGCTGAGAGTAAACCTGCTGGTCCAGGGACCACACTTTGAGAACCACTGAAATATAGCTCACTCAGAAATTGAAAATCAAGCAGAAAAAAAAAAAATTAGTGATCTAGAATATCTGAATAATATATTCGTAAGTTGTTAGATGAACAGGTAATTCTATGTCTAACAAAGAATATACACTCTTTTCAAGTGCCTATAGGACATTTACAAAATAAACTATTAGGCCTCAATATAAGGAAGCCTCAATAAATTCCAAAGAATAAATTTGTGTGGACCCCACTTTCTAACCATAGTACAAAAAAATTAAAAAATCAAAATTAATTTTGAAACTTGGTGGTGTGGGTTAGGAGTCAAAGACATCATGGTGTTTTTAAGATGGAGAGAGAGGTGAAGAGATATACATATATGTGGGGTGCTATACATCATTTATTTTCCGTTCTATTTCCCGAGAGGCATTGGAAATAAAAATGAACCACATCTGGTACTCAAATCTTGGCCTCCAAGTCCCATTCTCCAAGAAAAGGAGCACAGCTCCATAGAAAACTGGTGGATTTCAAGGTTAGGGCGGGAAGAACACAGGGTAAGCCCGGAGTGTCTTGTGGTGTCAGAAAGTAAAGCGTGCCTAAAGAAAAAAAGATGGTAGCATGTCGAAGAGCAGAGGAACAAACCTGGATGGCAAAAACAGGATATCTACGGGGACTCGAAGTACCCACCCCCAAATACTTATTCATTTCAAAAGGAACATAGTTACTCTTACAGTAGAAAATCCTGATAAACACCACCTTAACCAACTGAGCAAGGTTAACATCACCAGTAATACATACTGACATCATGGACCCTTGATATTATGTTCTGATACCTTTATGGCATCCTTCCCAATGATGCATAACCTCATTCTGATCATGCAGAATCACTGAAGGACCTTCTACAGAATGACTGGCCAATACTCTTCCAAAGTGTCATAGTTACAAAAGCCAGTGGAAGACTGAGGGACTGACACAGATTTAAAAGAGACAGAACAATTTAATGGAATGCAGAGTCCAGGCTTGGATCCTGGGAATAGAAATAAGGCTTCCTGGGACACTGGTGAAAACCAACGAAGTTCTGTACACTAGTTCATAGTATCGTACTCAGTGTTACATAAGATGCTGACACCAGGGCAAGCTGAGTGAAAGGCAACCGAGAATTCTCTGTCTTACTTCAGCAACTCTTCTGAAAGTCCAAAATTACCTCAAAATAAAGAATTAAATATTACTTTTTATTGAAGTCATACTCAAAACCGCACCAAAATGTAAAACTATTTCAAATTTATAGCTGTACCCGTAATGGAACTTTTAACAGCCAAAGGAATTTATTTTCATTTTTAAATTAATAATAATTTAGTATGTACATCAGATTTTTGCTGACATGTCTCTTCAAGCCATAGTTTGCAGCCATTCAAAACAAACAGGGAACCTAGGAGTAAATATATAAATGTTTTACGTTACCAAAATATTGAATGTGAAACTCTAGAAAATGTCAAGGAATAGTATGCAGTGTACCGCAATATAGTCTTTGTAATTCTTGTCCCTACTCCACCTCACCCACCCGCCTGAGAACTTTCCTCTGGCCGTGGCTACTTGGTCCTGGGGTAGACAACTGGACTGAACCGCTCAGATTCTCTGATTCCAGTAATTTAGAATCCAGACACCAGGGGCACCTGGGTGGCTCAGTCAGTTAAGCATCTGCCTTCAGCTCAGGTCATGATCCCAGGGTCCTGGGATCGAGCTCCATGTCAGACTCCCTGCTTAGCATGGAGCCTATTTCTACCTCTGTCTCTACTCCTCCCCCTGCTCACTCTCTCTCCTGACCTCTCTCCCTCTCAAATAAAATCTTAAAAATAAAAAAAGAATCCAGGCACCAGACACTCCAGTACCATACTATATTGATGCGAAGATGCACATTTTTGCACTTTTTATCATTTCTAAAATCACAAGGCATCTCACAATAGCTTGTGCATCATATTTAATAATGTTTTTCTTAGTAATATATAAATTAATGGTGCGTCAAATATAGGCTATGTCTCTTGAATATTCAGGCAGAAATCAGCACCACATTGGTCTGGTGCTGATACAAAGACAAAAACAGGAATGAAGCCAACATACAGAGGAAAACAGAGATGGGAGCCCTCGTGGCCCCAGAGAGAGATGAAAAAACTTTTATGTGGGATAGTAAGAATTGCTGCTCTACCTCCTACAATATTCCATTTTGCTTATCTAATCTTTTGCGTGGTCCAACGGCACTTTCATCATTAGGTTCTGCAAGTTACTTTCATATCCTTATAATAAATCCTTTTTACTAAAAAAATACACACTAAAACTAAAACATTCAAGGACACCCAAAAGATTCATAAATCAGCCAAATTTTCCAGAATTTCGGGAAGAAATTTGTCAAATGCATTGAATGGGTTTAACATAAAAGGTGATGTTGTTTGCTATACCTTCCTCTTACCAAAGTGGTTATGACCAAGCCAAAGCTGGATAAAGAGCACAAAAGAATGTTTAAAGATAAAATCAAATCTCGTTATATACTTTCCTCTTACCAAAGTGGTTATGACCAAGCCAAAGCTGGATAAAGAGCACAAAAGAATGTTTAAAGATAAAATCAAATCTCGTTAAGGAAAGTCAAAGGTAAAAATAAGGGAGAAATCAGAAAGAAGATGCAAGAACATAATCATCTTATACTGTACATAAATTCAATTAAGTTGCTAAAATGAAAAATACAAGCTTGTATGTTCTCCCTTAAAAAAACATCACTGGGGTAGTAGATTCTTGGCTTCCTATATTTTTCTCTGTCCTCATAATGCTGATGTTTCTAATTTATTTTGTGATATTAGTTTTTCAATTCTACAGGCATGGAAAGTGAATTCCACATGAAGTTTACATATTCGGCAACACCATTTTTATGGGTTGATTGTGTACTTGAATTTAGAATCAGGCAAATAAAAAATACTGGGAAGGGTGTTGTATAGCACACCTTTTGCAGACAATATATTTTGCACAAGAAAATAAAAAGAGCAAAATCTCAAAGGCAGTGATGGAGAGCCAGATGAACAACTAAGGTCCCCAGTGTTTAAGAAGACTTCAGAACCTGATTCTTCCTGCCTTTGTCCTTTTTTCTGATACCTTGGCTCAGGTTCTCCCAAAAGACAAAGTCTGAGACAAAGATTTGCATACAGCTAGTTTATTCTGGAAGGTGACTATAAGAAAAAGAAATGACAGACTGAGAAGAATAAAACAGAGAAAGTATGTTAATAAGAAATACTTAGTTGGTCTTTGTTCCCAGCTCCTGACATAAAACTTCAAAACTCCCGAAGTGCCAGAGGAGCATATTTTGTTAATCGTAATGAGCCCCTTTCTCACCTTACCTGAATTTATGCTAATGAGGTGACCTGTGGTGGGTCCCTAGATAGTTTCCTGATGGGACTGGTTGCCAGAGGAACCCACCATGTGTTAGAGGGTTGGGACTTCCAGCTCTACCCCTGGACCTCTAGGAAGAAGAGAAAGACTGGAGATTAATTTCAACTACCAATGGCCAACGATTTAATCAGTCATGCCTACATAACGGAACTGCCAAAAAAATCTCTTAACAACAGGCTTCTGAGAGCTTCTGGGTTGGTAAACACATTGAGGTGCTGGGGGGTTAGCACATGAAGAGAGGGCATGGAAGCTTTGTGTACCTCTCTCCCCTCGCCCTATGCGTCTCTTCCATTTGGTTGTTCCTGAGTTAGATTCTTTACAGTATATCAGTAAACCTAAATCAAGTGTTTCCCTGAGCCATCCAGAAAAGGGAAGTGTTCATGTACGGGTTTCTGGTCTATTGATGAGGACTACCCCCGTGAAATGTGAATTCCCTCACCCACGCAGGTTTATGCATAGGCCCAAGGGGTTGAGGATATTCCCATGGACATCCCACACAACAGTAGCAGAGAACTCTTGAGGTAGAAATATTAGATCAGCTGAGACAAATTTCTATCAGGTTATACCTCCATACAGCTGTTACCACAGCAACAAGTGGAATAAGAAGGCAAGTCACAAAGGTGAGGGGGACACAATAGGTGAGCAACACTGCTGACTTCCTACCCCTCTTAACTACCACATAAATTACAGTCTCAAACATATGCTGTATTTATTTAATAAAGTTCCAAGTTAACTATTTCAAATATTAATGAATTCTCTCACTAGTCAATAAAAAAAGCAAATATAAATTTGATCTTGTTTGAGCTTTCATGTTAGTGGTATATATATCAAAGCATTTACTCTTAATATAATTGTATGATATGGCAGTAAGCAATTAGCTAAAAACACAATCCTAAATCATTACTGGACAACACTGTGATCGAAAAAAAACAGTTTATGGTTCACAAGGCCCTTGCAACAAATGAATACTTCTCTCCATTTATTCTGTCAATATAAAAGGCACACCTAAACTTACCATGTATGAGACGAGTTAATGCCAGTAAGAATAAGGAGAGCTGCACAAAGTGGGATGGGCTGATGTATGGAGTCAATAGCTCAATATTCATTCAATGAATGATACTATCATGATACATTAAGTGAAGGAAATGTACACAGAACCAAATAAGCTGTAATAGACAGGTGAGTTCCAACTGTCAGGATCAGAGAGGAATATACTGGAATTAACTATGCTTAAGGAAGTAGGGAAATCTGCCTAGAAGGTGGGCAGGAGACAAGCTACTCTCACTTGGCCATCTCTTTCCTCCTTGGACTCCTGGAAGAAGACAGGTCCCCACAGAGGCCCTTACAATGATAGGAACCTTCAGGACTTCGCTTTGGCTAGTATTTTTAGCAACCAATATTAACTTCACCTCCCCCTTCCTTGACTCATATTTTCTCCCCCACAAAATAACCTAATCCCATTTTAGATAGTTTCACATCTTCCATCCTTAACGGATCCAAAGCTGTATTTGCACTAAACCTTCTGAAATTGTGCATCAGTGAATGTTTTAAAGGACTTGCAGCAGCCATTGGGTTCGCTCAGTTTCTCCAACTCTGTTTCACTACTCTGGAGCTGCTCAAAAACCCTGCCATACACCCAGAGCCAACGTTCGCAAACCCTGCTCTACCCCCGTTGTGTGGAGTGTTTTCTCTACCTTGATTGTGACTCCTGCCCTTTCTTGTTCGGGGTGACTACAAGTGACATTGATCAGAGTGGTGAGGATGTGCTCACAGTGTACTTACATTACAGTTTATCAAAGGCTGGTCACTAGCTCTGCTGGAGGCTTTCTTCTCGAAGATATACTGATGTTACATTGAACAAGAATTCCTCAGTAATGTGTTTTATTTTTCTTAATTCAAATTGTATTGCACATTTTTTATGATAGTCTTAAATACTTCTAGAGATTGGTGACAACAAATAGATAGTGATTTGCTTGGTTTTATAGTCCTCTGTTCATTTGGTTCATTAGAAATTCTACATAAATATATGAAATAAACATTGTTGCCAACAGTAAGAGAAGATGTAGAATATCAAGGGGCAATTCATGTTTTTAAAGGAAAAAAAAAATAGACGTTAACCAAACACTAGGAGTGCTATTTACAATGATGCATGTTTATTGTTAGTAGTTCAGGAACCATGTATAGGATGGCGTGGTCTTAAAACATGGCCTCCAAATTACACATCTCTCATTGAAAGGTGCTGTCTAGGCTCCCTCCTCTTGAATTGGGGCTCTGTGAAAACCTGAATAATAGAATATAGCAAAAGTAACATTGTATCGGTTTCTGAGCCCAGGCATTATGAAACCTGCAGGTTTCACTTCCTATCTCTTGGGATACTTGCTCTTAGAACCCAGTCACTATGCTGTGAGGAACTCCAAATAGCCCATGGAGAGGCCCAGGTGAAGAGGAACCGGTCCCTAGCCCACAACACTGGCAGTTCCCAGACAATGGCCTATACCAATTTGCTAGCCATGTGAGACAGCCATCTTGAATATGGATCCACTAGCCTCCACCCAAGCAGCCCCAGCTGATATCCAGTAGAGATGAGCTGTCCCCTGTCAAGCTCTGCCCAAATTGCAGATCCATAAGAAAGGAAAAAAAAAAAAAGATTGTTGTTGTCTCAAGCCACTATGTTTTGGGATGATTTATTATCCACCAGCAGAAACGAGAACATAGAATTTTATAAAACACCTTAAAAATTCTTAGAAGTCTAACTTTTAACAAAAGTTAAAAGAAATAAAATTAACAAGTAACAAGTAAATATACATTTTATGTGCATATATCACATATATTTGATATACATCAGTTCTAGAGATGTTCGTGTGTTCTCATTAAGTGAGAAGATGGTCACCAAAGTTTAAGGGATTTTTCCCAAAATTAAAATTTAATAAGGAGAGCCATCAGGATTAAAATGCAATCCTCCAGCCTCCTACTTTGATGTTTTGTCAATAGGTTGTGCCCCTCTGCACACAGCCTATGTTTGAAACGCATTTTTTTCCTAGGGCAGGTCTGCACTTAATTGTCATTCTTCAAAAGATAAGTCCAATGCTAATCAGGGCAAAGGAAACTCACATTACATTGGAAGGCAAATGCATGTCCCACATATAAACATTTATTTTAGGATCAAAGCTCCTTCCCTTAAATAATAGTATTTATTAATTATTGGCAACAGGTCTCTATCCAACATCTGAGTAGTACAGTCAATTATACCATTAAGTAGGGAAAACAGAACAGCATAAATGCCAGCAATAACAAAAACAATGGCCAACCAAATTAAAATTTTAAAGGTTAGCAAAATAAAAGTCAGATAATAAGCTCAAATTGCATGCAACTTGAGAATCTACTGACCCTTTTCTACTGAAAAGAAATTTAAAATAGAAAGGTTCACCTGTCATCCCAGAAAATATCACTTGATGTTTCCATTTCTATGATACATTTACTGAGAAGGGAGCCTATGTAACTGGTATTTCTTACCATGCTTGCATCTTGTTAACACCCAGTAAATATAAAACAACAAAATCAAAGTAAAATGCCATGCAGAAGAGGTTAGACAAACCCGATAAAGCCAAGTGCACAAAGGAGAAAATGTAAGCAAACTATAACTCTTGTTTGTATACTCAGCGAAATACCTGGATCACAGCTCAGACTCCCTTCCACACCAAGCCAACGAAACAAGAAACTTTCTGTCCCTCTGACCAGCAAATAAAATAAATATTTCTCTCTTCTATCCCAGTGTTTTGGCACATATGAATCAAATGAATATATAAATCTAAATCATAGCTCACTTTTACTGGCTATTCTAGCCAAACAATTTCAGCAGCTAATACACAAGGTCCAGGCCTGGATGAATGACAATTTCTTTTTTATAACAAGTTTCACTCCAAAGATAAGTTCTGTAACAGCAGTGACAGATGTCTGTTTTCTGGGGGAGTTACCCTGCTTTGATTTCTCTTCCTTGACACAACTATGTCTTGTCTGTTTCCATGGAGTACTTTAGAATACATTTCAGGTAAGCTGTTGACCGAGCTTCTCCCGTAAATTCTAGGTACTAGATGTGAAACACCTGCTACTGATTATACCAGCTACTTCATGGATTTGTATAATAGAGTGGTTAAGAATTCAGGATTGGGGGTCAGGTAGACCTTATTTTGAATCCCGATTATCTTCCATTAGCACTATGACACTGGGAAAGACAATAAGCCTCTCCAATCTGATCTGGTTTCCTGAGGATTACGTAGGATTAAATAAGAAAACAATTTTGAAGATATTTTTTATTGACCCATGTATGAAGAAACAGCCTAATTGGCAATAAGACTCAGTCCTGCCTGTCTCCAAGGCCCCTACTTCAGCTACTGCATAATACTATGTCTAAAAGCATATAGGAGGGGCGCCTGGGGGGCTCAGTCATTAAGCATCTGCCTTCGGCTCAGGTCATGACCCCAGGGTTCTGGGATCGAGTCCCACATCAGGCTCCTTGCTCAGCAGGGAGTCTGCTTCTCCCTCTGCCTGCTTGTGTTCCCTCTCTCACTGTCTCTCTCTCTGTGTCAAATAAATAAATAAAATCTTTAAAAATAAATAAATAATAAAAAACAAAAGCATATAGGAAATGCACACTGCAGCACAGGGCATAGAGTTATTATTCTATGCAGGGATTTTTTTTTTTTAACCAGCATTTAAAGACCTTGTCATTGTAAAACTTTATACAAACACCACATTTTCCAGAAAATATAGCAACATCACTACAAGTGTTTCTTGTGAGAAAATATCTCCTCATAACAATTGTTGAACGACAACTCTCTATGGGCTCCTTTGCACCTGTGAATGCCTTACAGGCATGGCACTGACTGCTCTTCATTCTGGACTATGTTTTCAAGGATGTTTGTATATATAAAAAAAAAAAACAACAACATCTTGGAAGATAGAGATCATCTCTCCCTCAGGAGCAAGGAGTTGGTTTGCTCCCTTGGCAAATACAGCCTCTCCCTCCAGAGCAAAGGGCAGACATGCTTACTGAACAGTATAATAAAGATAATGCTCCTTCGGAAGCCAAGGGCCATCATGCTTGCTGCCCATTATAAAAGATTCAAGTTCCCCAAACTCAGAGTTCCTCTCTGGCAATTCAACCTGCTGCATGTGCAGGTGTATTCTGACTCTCTTCACATCATGCTGGGAACCGGGGCTCAAGGAATTGGTACAAAATTCTGATAGTCTGGCTACTGCTAGTACTGTGAGTGGTGCCTCACCATCCATCTCTGACTCAGGGTGTCTGTTTGTTCCTCCAGCATCCATGAAACTATGACAGGCTAATTTGTGTCTGAACTTAGGGTAAAATCTCAGACTACTCACAGTGCTTGAGAATAATTTATAATACATATTTTATAAAATTATGCTCAGATCTTTGAAGTTGAACTTCTAGGTAATGATAGTTAAGTTGGACCACAGATTTCCTTGTGTAACTAATGAAATTACTGAAAGGTAGCAACAGTCTACTAAAGAAGGAGGTACACTGTAAATTCAAAAGATTTCAAAAAGTGGTAGGTCAAGGGGAGCAAGACAGAAGATCCTGGCTCTGTGAGAACACTAATCTCGGGGCTAACCCTTAGAAAGGGTACTGGGGAAAGAAGAGAAGGCTAAACACTCTTCTTATTGTCAATCTGGAAAGAAGCCTACCAGGGTAGAGAGATGGGAAGCCCCAGAAAATTAAAGAAAAGAAAAGAAAAGAAAAGAAAAGAAAAGAAAA